>NC_043016.1:23921154-23953654 GCF_006345805.1 Octopus sinensis | reverse complement strand
AGGATTAATTATATTTTTCCCTCTCTGAATTGGTGGGCTGATATGTGAATAGGGTAAGTTGTAGAGATAATTATGTACAAAGAATTGCCAAATGGATTAGAGATTGTTTAGACTGCTTTGATAGCAGGGTTTGGTGGGGAGAATGGTTATAGGTAGTCTGTAAAACATTATATGGAAATCTGAAAGAGGTTTAGATATTCAACGTGGCATACAAATAAATACAGTATCATATTTAATTGGATTGAAATTGCCTGACTATTTATCTAAAATAATGTTCGTTACAAGTTTATTATGGAAGTTTTACACATTGTATGTTGTTGATACAAAAACGAAAATGGAGAGAAATAGCATAGAACAAAAAGACAAATACATTTAGTTAGGAGGGAATGTTGTGAAATAAAGATAATTTGGGTTTAGAAGTGGTTATAGGCTGGTGATGTTTTGTAGTTGATAAGATCATACTCTTTTACTTGTTTCAGTCATTTGATTGCAGCTATGCTGGAGCACTGCCTTTAGTCAAGCAAATTGAACCCAGGACTTAATCTTTATAAGCCTAGTACTTATTCTATCGGTCCCTTTTGCCGAACTGCTAAGTTATGGGGATGTAAACACTCCAGCATCGGTTGTCAAGCGATGTTGGGATGACAAACACACACACACACACATATACGACGGGCTTCTTCCAGTTTCTGTCTACCAAATCCACTCACAAGGCTTTGGTTGGCACGAGGCTATAGTAGAAGACACTTGCCCAAAGTGCCACGCAGTGGGACTGAACCTGGAACTATGTGGTTCGTAAGCAAGCTCTTTACCACACAGCCACTCCTATGCCTATCATATGCAAAAATGTTAGCTCCTCACTAATTGGAGTATCAATACTGTCATTAACTACTGCAAATATAATTGTACTAATCAGAGGCAGGAAGAGTTATCAATTTATTAGAGTAGGCCTTAAGCAAGCATCTTCTGTTATAGCCTTGGGTTGACCAATGTTTAGAATTGCTCGATGGAAAATGTATGGAGGTATGTTATATATGTATTTGTGTCCATATATTCATAAACATTGATTTCAAATTTTGGTACAAGGCCAGTAATTCCAGGGGAGAGGTAAGTTGATTACATTGGTTCCAGTGTTTAGCTGGTACTCTTTTTATTGATCCTAAAAGGATAAAAAGCAAAGCTGACTTTGACAGAATTTGAACTCAGAATGTGAAGACAGATGAAATGCTGCTAAGTATTTTGCCTGGCATGCTAATGAATTTGCCAGCTCACCATCTTGCGTAAAGACTGGTGAAATGCCGCTAAGCATTTATGTCTGGCAGGCGAAGTATTTTGTCAGATCACTGCTGTATATATTCATAAATATTGAAATTTCATGGCACTGTTTGCCACATCTTAGCAAAACAGCATTTTAGTGTTTGCATTACTCATTGATATAACATCCGGTTTCTCTACCCTTTTGGGAGAACTGAAGAATAAAAAATCCTGTACTTGAAAAATAAGTAAGGATTGGTAACTAGCCATAAAATGTTACCTCTGATAAGTTCCTATCTAACTCATGCTAGCATGGAAAAAATGGATGTTAAGCTAACCAGGTTATAAAAGTATTAGATATTCATTGTCAACTTAGTGGTACTGATCAATATTGAAATGATTACCATGTTAGAATGAATTTAAATCCAAATGAAACTACATATATAGTGAGACATCAAAAAAAAGCAGTTTGGATAATCAAAAAAAAGAACCTAATCTTATATTCAGTCATTTCTAGCTGCAAATTGATGAAGCGTCTATAAGTGTTAGTTGTAAGCAATATTAATTTAAAGTAAATGAGATATTTATTTGAGATTGCTAAAAATACCCTTTCCACTTAAACTCACTTGTTTCTACACCATTATATTTCGGTGGTCATATGATAAAGGAAACACTCAATACTGGGAGAAGTGAGTCATTTGGAAGTTAAATGTGATCCAATGTAGCTAGTAGTTTAGTGTGTTTATCAAATAATGAGTAATATTTTCCTAGTTCTATTTAATTGATTAATGAATCTCCTGAGTTAATTATATCATCATCATTGCTTATCATCTGTTTTTCATGCTGGCGTGGGTTGGATGGTTTGACAGGAGATGACTAGCTGGAGAGCTGCTTGGTCTCCAATTATCTGTCTTGACATGTTTTCTATGACTGGATACCCTTTCTAGCACCAACTACTTTACAGAGTGTGCTGGTTGCCTTTTACATGGCACAAACATGGTTGCTTTATTGTGGCACCAGCGCCATCTGCTGGAACCTCTTTCTCGTCTTTGTCAGGAACCATCTTTTTGATGGCAGCATTTACTTTTGAGGATTTGCATTACTCACCATGCTAGACCTGTGAATTGGTACAACTGCTTTCTTTATAGGCATCTATACAAAATTGAACTCAGAATGCAGAGAGCCAGGATAAAAATCACATTGATTCAGTTTGACATTTTTTTACAGTTCCGCAAATCTACCTCTCTGGATTTTTACATTTTTATCAACCTGCAAAAACAAAAAGCAAAGTTTACGTTGATGGAATTTGACCTCAGAGTTTAGAGAATTAGAACAAATACCGCAAAGCATTATATCCAGTGCTTTGACCTACCTGAGACCACTTTTGGTTCTATGATACAAACTTCCTGTTTTAACATGATCTAAATTAAAACTTTCCATCATAGTTTCATGTTAATTCATGTCCCAAACACCAGCTTAATAGTGACAAAGTTATTTTACTAAACCCTTCATTTTATACAAATTGAATTAGAAATATGAAGAAAGCAATGTATTTCATCAAAAATATGGCGATAGAAGGGTGTAAGTGATCTAAAAAAACCGTCCATCAAAATTTCATGTTAATTTATGTTTCAAACTTTAACTTAACACTTTAGTGTTCAGATTACTCTATTAAATGTAATACATATTTATTCACATTGTTTTGAATTAATCTTGTAGCTTTGAGATTTCAATGATGTGATTGTTTAATTTTAGAAGGACATTGGTGGGTTGGTGTAAGATGCTGGATCTGGCTCGTTTGAACATAAAACAGATAGAATATTTGGGCTGGATATGGCTGGATTAAATGCTAAAGGGTTAATAATGACAAAGCTATTTTACTAAACTCTTCATTATTTTCAAAATAATGGAAACAAAGTATATTTTAACAGAAATATGTTAATACAAGAATTGACCCTTTCATTACTGTATTTATTTTGAGATGCTCTGTGTTTTTTTTTCAATTACTTTAAATATAACAAAGAATTTAGTAAAATAACTTAGTTATCATTCATCTAGTGTTAGGAACATAAATTGTGTCTAAGGTTTGGTGGAAGATTTTAATTTAAAACTTATAAAAACAAGACATTTGTACTACAAAGCCAGAGCTGGTTTCAGCCAGGTTGGTAATGAAAGAGTTAAACAACTCAGATATAAATCTCAGTCTTAACTGTTTAATATCATTTACATTGTGCTTTGGACATGAATGTCATAATTTGAGTTAAGTCCTAATGCTGTTTGTATAAGTCTTTATTATTTGAAATAATGTTTATTTAATAGGTGTGAATAACAATTACAAAGTAATGGAAAAGCCAATTATGTGAGAAAAAATTGTAATAATTATAATACTTCACTGAATACCTCAAGGCTAAAATTTGAAATTTGAATCTTTCATTTGTTTTTTTTTTCTTATATTTTTATTTGATGAACTTGTAATTAATGTCTTAATTAACCTAAATCTTCTGCTTGTTTCTGATATGGAAAATAAAAAGAACAAGTTTCAGCATCTAGTTTTTTGAAGTTCACCATTAATTTACAAATGGAATACTGTTATTATTAATGGGTGTGGTTGACTTGTTATGCTAGCTTAAAGCATGAAAAAAAAAAACATTATCTTCATACATACATACATAATACATACATACATACATACATACACATAAATGTATATTTACCTATTTTATGTATAAACATTCATGCATATATATGTCGTTCTTACGCTACTAAGTAATATGTAACCAGTACAACCTGTTGCATGGTCAGGTCATCAGTGACTAAATCAGCAGCCTCAACAACCTAGCTTGATGAAGAGAGTTCATCTTTGGACACCCTATGGGGTGAAATAAACAAGGGCAGAGAAACTCAGGAGAGTCAACTACCACCATCCAGTATAGTCAAAACTAGATGGTGATCACCAGTTGTAGCAAAGACAATCCATTTAGCAGAAAATCTCTGAAATAAAAGAATTCAGTAAGGACTTACAACCAGCTGATACTATTTTGCACAGAAAAGATTATGACATGAAGATGTAGTTTTGCCTACAGATGACTAATAATTTATTATAATATATGTAAGAAGCTTGATTCCCAACCATTTGGTTCTGGGTCAGTCCCACTTACATGGCACCTAAGAGTAAGTGTTTTCTACAATAGTCTCAGATAGCCAAAGCCTTGTGAGTGGATTTGGTAGCTGGAAACTGAAAGAAGCCTGTCACACACACATCGATATATATGTCTGTCTTTGTGTTTGTTCCCCACTACTGCTTAACAGCAGTAACTTACCAGTTCAGTAAAAGAGACAGATATAATAAACCAGGCTTTAAAAAAACATTGGTTCTGGGGTCGATTCATTTGACTAAAAATTCTTCAAGATGGTATCCCAGCATGACCACATAGTCGTGGCTGATGCTGGTGTCGCATAACTGGCATCCATGCCAGTGGCACATGAAAAGCACCCTTCGAACATTGGGCCTCATGGAGGAAATGATAAGTGACAAAGACCTTTGGTGATTTGCTGTGCTTGAGAAGACCAATGAAGCCTAGTGAAATCATAGTTGTGGTTGATGCTGGTATCATGCAACTGGCACCCATGCCAGTGGCACATAAAGAGCACCCACTCTTGGAGTGGTTGGTGTGAGGAAGGGCACCCAACTGTAGAAAGCATGTCAAATCAGACTAGAACCTCATGTAGCCCTACAGCTTACCAGTTTTAGTCAAACTTCTAACTCATGCCAACATGGAAAACAGATGCTAAATGATGATGATGATGACGATGATAAGGATGACCTCAGGACACTGAACCTTTCAAACAAAATGGTAAAAGACCAAGACTCATACTCCACAGAAGTGTTAAGTCTGCCCCTCCAGGTGAAGTGAATTGGCCTGCAAGAGTCCTATGCCAGTGTCACAGAAAAAGCTCTTATGTCAGTACCACATAAAAAAAATATTTGTGCCAGTGCCACATAAAAGCATCTAGCACACTCTGTAAAGTGGTTGACATTAGGAAGGGCATCCAGCCAGAAAAACCATGCCATTCGAGTGTGATCATTGCCAGTGCCTTCTGACTGGCTCCTGTGTCAGTGGCATGTAAAAAGTATCATTCAAGCATGGTTGATGCCAGTACTGGCTGACTGGTCCCGTGCTGGTGGCACATAAAAAGCACCATTCGAGCATGGTCATTGCCAGTACCACCTGACTGGCTCCCATGCTGGTGGCATGTGAAAGGCACCATGCAAGCATGGTCAATGCCAGCACTACCTGACTGGCCCTCGTGATGGTGGCATGTAAAAAGCACCCACTATACTCTCAGAGTGGTTGGCATTAGGAAGGGCATCCAGCTGTAGAACCTTTGTCAGATAGGATTGGAGCCTGGGGCAGCCTTCTGGCTCTCCAGCCCTCAGTCAAACCATCCAACCCATGCCAGCATGGCATGGAAAGCGATGTTAAATGATTATGATGATTATGATACATGGTTTTAAAATACATCTCACAGATGCTCTTTTGATGTTTGTGGGATTAGGGTCTTTCAGCATCAGATCCCCCTCATTTGACCCAGCCATGATTGATCAAGTCCCAGCTTGCATCCAACAGCAGCAAATTACTGTCTGCTCTCTTTATTTAAACCCACTTAATAATCTCTGCAGCTTCAGTGATTTATAGCCATCCTCTTTGTTGCATCTGTAACATCTAGCCCAGTTCTTTACAGCAATGTGTCCAGCACCATAACAGGTAAGCCCCAAGCCTTCACAATAATAATGATAATAATAATCATTATTTTTATTAATAGTTATTGGGCAGATATGGTATTTTTTACACCTTTTTACCATATAAGAGTATTTTTTCTCCATGGTAACTGCAGCGAATGTGTCTTTTAGCAGTTGAAACATGTCACAAACATATTTTAACTAACCTAAAGTTTGTTTATGCCTAATCACTGTTTGGTGCTCATATCATAGTAATAGTTATTGGGCTTACAATTATAAAGTTATGGATTTAATTCCTGGACTAAGTGGCACATTGAGCATGACATTTCACATAGCAACAGGCTAGAGTTGATCTTGTTCACTCACACACACACACACACACACTCTCTCTCTCTCTCTATCACATCCTTGATGTTCCACTGAGAGGGGCTTGTGTCTGCTAATGACTTCATCAACATCTAAAACAACTTATGAAAGTGTGGTACATAACAGCAAATTGTGTTTGCTTGAGAATGTTTTTCTTTTTTTTAAATTAATAATAATTCTTAGTAGTTTTGGTACAAGGCTAGCAATTTTGAAAGGAGTGACTTGACTGGTACTTTTATTTCCTCAAGTCTGATAGGATGAAAAGCAAAGTTGACCTTAATTGGATTTGATCTTAGAATGTAAAGAGTTAGAAGAAATGTTGGTAAGTGTTTTATCTGCTGCACTAACAATTCTTCCAGCTCCCTACCTATTTTTCTTTTTATATCTCTATCTTTTATCTTTAACTTGCTTCAGTCATTAGACTGTGTACATGCCAGGGTGCCACATTGAAAAATTTTAGATGAACAAACTGATACCAGTACTTTTGTTTTATTTTAAGCTTGTTACTTATTTTATCAGTTTCTTTTGCTGAGCCACTGTTACAGGGATGTAAACACACCAACACCAGTCATCAAGCAATGGTAATAATATTTTTTCTTCTAGTTTTGAAATTTTTTATTTTTTACAACAGTAATGATAATCTTTTCCTTACATATGAAATGGTGTAGAAGATGGAAGAAAAAAAAAAAAGTAAGGCTGTATGATGTTCATACCTTTCTTAGCTATGTTGCTGAAATTAGATATGTCATTCAACTGTGAAACTTCAGTAATGAGCAGGGGGGATATTTTGCCCATCCTCTTTTAAAAGAATGGTTATAAGAACTGGTAAAGGAAGGAAAACAAAATATTAACAAATAAATATATAAATAAACAAGGTGTAAAATGGTATTCAGGATGTTATGAGATTCCATTCATTTATGGTGCCAATGTTGTTCATTTGATTGATAGAGAGCTGAATGATTTGGGCACTGATGGTCATAAATGAATCCCTGCTATTGAAAATGTGTTGGGATCTTTGGTCAGATGTATTGATCTCTCTATATGCCTCAGTGAATCCAATTCATAGTTGTGTGGTTACTGCTTGGAAAAGTGTATCAAACTGTCAGAATGAAACAATAAAGATCCTTCATGAAAAGATTCCAATATTACAAAACTGCATGTGTGAAGCTAGCATATCCTCTGCCTACTCCTGTTCATCATCATCCTCATCATCATCATCGACAATGTTGTTCTTGTTATTTTACAATCCACTTTTCTATGTCTGCATGGGTTATGTGGAATTTATTGAGACAAATTTTCTGTGACTGGATGTTCTTCCTGTCACCAACCCTTACTGGTTTCCAAGTGTGATAATATTTCCTGTGGTCAGACATCTTTTTACAGAATATTGTAAATGAATGACACTGTTACGTTAAGCCAAGGAGACACAAACACACACACACATACACATAATGGGCATGTTTCTGTTTATCAAATTCACAGGGATTTTGAAGATGTACCTAGGATAGGCCATAACTGAACCTGAAACCACATAGAAGGGAAGTGAACTTCTTAACTGTACAGCTATGTTCCAACCTTTACGTGTGTGTGTGTGTGTGGATAAGTGTATGTCCCACTGTGTGGCACCTTGGGCAAGTGTCTTCTACTATAGCCTTGGGTCGACCAAAGCCTTGTGAGTGGATTTGGTAGACGGAAACTGAAAGAAGCCCATTGTATATATGTATGTGTGTGTCTGTGTTTGTCCCCCCAACATCGCTTGACAACCGATGCTGGTGTGTTTACATCCCCGTAACTTAATGGTTCGGCAGAAGAGACTGATAAAATAAGTATTAGGCTTACAAAAGTCCTGGGGTTGATTTGCTCGACTAAAAGTGGTGCTCCAGCATGGCCACAGTCAAATAACTGAAACAAGTAAAAGAGTAAAAAGTATATATGTGTATGTGTGTATATTTGAATGTGTCTGTGTATAAGTGTGTGTGTTTGTGTGTGTATATATATATAAGTATGTGTGTGTATGCATATTTATGTTATGTATGCATGTACATGTATATGCTTATATCATAAAATTTAGAAACTTTGAAAATTTGCAAAATGCAACTCTGCTCACAATTTAGGAAAATAATGCTCCAAAACCTAAAACTAATTAGTAAAATAGTAGCAGTTCAATTTAATTGTTTGAGTAAATTGCTTATGATTGATTTCTGATGCTGTACTCTGATTATCATTCATTACAGCAGTAGCACTAAAGTTTTAATTATCATTATACTATACTTAACTCACTTGATTGCTGCCAATTAATACTGAATTTAATTTGCAGTGAAAGCAAATATGCTTTCTGATTATTTAAACCAACATAATGGGCTGCAACTAAACTTAGATGCCAACTTGCAATTAGTTCTTTTATTATAATAACTGTCTTTGGTTCAAGCCAGAAAACACAAGTGCATGTTTTTTTATTTTTAGCACTTAGATTGTTTCTGAATTTTATTATTTTTTTTGGTAGGGGGCGTAAGAGTGAGGAATTTAAAACATTAATAAATTATAACATCATTATTATTAAATACGTAGTTATTACTTGTTTTTTTTTTTAATTTACACAAAACCACATGCTCAGTGATGTCAATAACGTTTTTGTTTTCTGTTTTGGTTTCCAATGTCTACACATGGTATAAGCATGTGCAATAATTTCTGTGGCTGTAGTTTCGTCACAGGTCAGCCTTAAGGAAGTACACATATCATCAATGGTTTTCCACTGTATGAGGAGGTACCCAAAAGTAAGCGGAAACCTTCTGTGCGGGACAAATCCATTGTAATTGGGGCTTCTGCCTCTAGAAGCCACTTGATATGACCCTCAGGCATCAGTATGCTGACTGACATCATCAAGTGAAGTTGTGCTGCCACATGGTGCATCTTTGTTTTGCAGTGTTTCTCCTATGTTCATCGATTTTTGCAATAGTTGAAATGAAGGAACAGTGTACTTCTTTGAAATTGTGTTTTTTCTGCTGGGGAAAACAGTGGCCAAAACAATTGTCATGCTTCAAACAGCTTACAAGGATGCTGCCATGAGCAAAACACAAGTTTACGAGTGGTTTCCACACTTTAGGAATGGTCACTTGTTGCTTGATGACCAACCTCATTGAGAGCGATCATTGACCTCCTAAATGAATGAAAACATCACAAAAATTCATGAACTTATCTTGGAGGACCATCACCAAACAATTGATGAATTTGTTGATATGACTAGTGTGTCCTGGAGCTCCTGCCAGAAAGATTTGTGCGAGGAATTGTGAATTAAATGAGTTGCAGCAAAATTTGTGCCTCTCTTGCTCATAAAAGATCAAAAGCAGTCATGTGTCGTGAACTGAAAGAAAAGCTGGAAATTTTATCCAAACTTTTTTTCAAAGGTTATCATTGGTGATGAAAGCTGGTACTACAGAATTTGCAGATGTGGAAGAGATGAAGCAAAGAACGACAGAGGTGTTAAAAGGTATCACTTCACAAGAGTGCCAGGATAGCTTCGAACAGTGGAAAATTACAGTGCTACATGATAGTGAGATGTGGGCCCTGAATGCAGAGGACATGCAAAGACCAAAGAGAAATGAAGCTAGTATGTTCTGCTGGATGTGGAATGTCAGAGTATGTATGCAACAGAGCACTAGTGTATTGAGAGAAAAATTAGGCATAAGAGTAATTATATTCAAGTGTGCAAGAGAGGAGACTACTGGTTTGGTCACATGATGGAGTCAACTGGAGACAGTTGCATAAAGAAGTGCTGATCACTTAAAGTGGAGGGAAGTTGTGGAAGAAGGAAACCCAAGAAGACATGAGACAAAGTATTGAAGACTTACAAAGTAGATGACAGAGGACTGAAATATGTGGCACATTGCTGTACTCAAGGAGACCCACATATCAGAACAGAATTGATATCCTAAAACTAAGGTGTCACATGAAAAAGCATTGGTGTAGGTGCTGCTTCCACTTAAAGAGCGCTGGCTCCACATAAAGAGCATTGATGCTACATAAAGAGCACTGGTGCTAGTGCCATGCTAAAAGCATTGGTGATGGTGTCGCATAAAAAGCACCCAGTACACTCTGTAAAGTGGTTGGCATTAAGAAGAGCATCCAGCTGTAAAAACCAAGCCATAACAGACTGAAACCTAGTTCAATTCCTGGCCTTGCCAGTTCCTGTCAAGCCACCCAACCCATGTCAGCATGGGAAACAGATGTTAATGATGTTGATGATGCTGATGATTTATATATATATAATAACATATATATATTATATATATATATATATACCACTGGTATTGAGTACTCTTTTTTCCACCTTGTTTCACATTTATGTGTTTACTCCGGTATATATATATATATATATATATATATATATATACAATTGCAGCATGGAAGGTGTTTATAAGCCATTTAAGAAACACAAAAACCGTTAGATTCACTTCAACATTTAAATTTAATTTGTCGAAATATTTTCGTCACTTTGAGACCGCGACCTGTTCACTGACAAAATTCCATGCTGCAAGGAATTTTGTCAGTGAACAGGTTATGGCCTCAAAGCAATGAAAATATTTCGGCAAATTAAATTTAAATGTTGAAGTGAATCTAACGGTTTTTGTCTTATATGGCTTATAAGCACCTTCTATGCTGCAATTGTTTTTGTCCTAGCACACGATCTCAGATCAGGTCATTTGCTATGCAAGCACATATATATGTGGCAAATGGAAGATGGAATATATGAAAATTTACTAGCCATATATATATATATATATATATATATATATATATTACACACATATATGGAAGAGGTAGACTCAGGAAGACATGGGATGAAATGGCGAAGCATGACCTTCAGATGTTGTACCTCACAGAGGCAATGACAAGAGACCAAGACCTTTGGAGATATGCTGTGATTGAGAAGACCCGGCAAGTAAAGTGAGATCGCAGCAGTGTTGCATAACCAGCTCTTTATAAGTACATTTGAATTGCCGGGCAACACGCTGTGCTTGAGAAGACCTGTTGAGTCAAGTGGAATCATAGTCGTGGTTGATTCCAGTGCTGTCTGATTGACACACGTGCTCATGGTACATAGTGATCACCATTCAAGTGTGAGTCACTGCTAGTGCCACCTGACTAGCTCCCTGTGCTGGCGACACGTAAAAATGCATCATTCAAATGTGGTTAATGCCAGAGTGCCCTCGACTGGCTCCTGTGCTGCTTGCATGTAAAAAGCACCATCCAAATGTAGTTGATGCCAGTGCCACCTGACTGGCTCCCATGCCAGTGACACATAAAAGCACATGCTACACTCTTGAAGTGGTTGGCATTAGGAAGGGCATCCAGTTGTAGAAACCTTGCCAGATAAGATTGGAGCCTGGTGCAGCCTACTGGCTTGCCTGTCCTCAGTCAAACTGTGCAACCCATGTCAGCATGGAAAACGGACGTTAAACAATGATGATGAGGATTATAGACACACACACACACATACATACATATATATATATATATATATATATATATAAGAGAGAGAGAGATACAAGAAAGTGTGTGTGTATATACATACATGTATATCTATCTATATATATATGTATGCATGTGTGTGTATATATTGGGTTTGTAACTTAAGTTCCCACTGTTTTTTTAAATTTTGGAATTTATTGCGTTTTTAAATTTTGGAATCTATTTTTTTCAAGAATTCTATTTTTGAGTCATTTTGAAATCTATTTTGTTTTTTTTTATTCTACTTAATTTTAACTAATTTTTGTTTATTTTCAGATCATTAAAATGGAATGTCAAGTTAAGAAAAACGAGCATTTTCGACACCTCCTTCTTTTTGCTTTTAATCAAGGTTCTAAGGCTGCAAAAGCTGCTGGTGACATTTGTGCTGTGTATGGAGAGGGTGCCATAGCTGAAAGAACTGCTCGTGATTGGTATGCCAAGTTCAAAAATGGAAATTTTGACCTTAAAGACGCACCTCGTTCTGGCCGTCCAGTTGAGTTCAATGAAAAGCAATTAAACCAACTTTTGCACGAAAATTCTCATCAAACGACAAGGGAACTGGCAGAGAAAATGGAATGCTCCCACACTGCTATAGAGAAGCATCTTCATTCGATGGGAAAAGTTCAGAAGTATGGTGCATGGGTTCCACGTGCTTTAAGTGACAGCAAACTAGCTGATTAGAGCAACTCCAGTAATTGAGCGGTAATTATTTTAGCAATCCAGAAAGGACGAAAGGCAAAGCTGACCTTGACTGAATTTGAACTGAGAAAGTAAAAGAGTCAGAAGAAATGCCACTAAAGCATTTTCTTAGATGTGTTCCTGATTCTGCTAGCTTACCACCTTAAAGGGGAGACACTATCAACATCATCATCATTACCATAATAATAATAATAAGAAGAAGAAGAATGATAATAATAGTTTCAAATTTTGCCACAAGGGCAGCCATTTTGGGGATGTGATGAGTTGATTTCATTGACCCCAGTGTCCAACTGGTTTTATCAACCCCAAAAGGATTATAGGCTAAGTTGACCTCAGCAGAATTTGAATTCAGAGCGGAGCAATGGGTGAAATACCACTAAGCATTTTGTCCAGCATGCTAATGATTCTGTCAGCCCACCACCTTAATAATAATAATAATCATGATGGTGATGGTGATGGTGATGGTGATGATGATGATGGATTTTATTCAGTGATCAGCTTTTATCACAAATGTGTATCAGCAACTGGGGATAATACTCTTAAAAGTTTGAAAGTATCACCAGTTAGTTATACAGGGTGTTTGGAAAAGAAGGCATCTGTAAGGTTAAGAAAATAGAATGTATGTTCATGTGAACTTGATACTAAAAAACATTAGCCAGTTACACTGAGCTGAAGCTCAACAGAATGTTGAGGTGTAAGTAATAGTATTCTGTGCTGGTATTGTTCAAGTGTCAATTCAAGTGTCTCTTGTCAGTTATGGCACTCTTCAATGACGAAAGCATATCTATTGTTGAATGTTTGATGTCTGAGTATTTATAGTTATTAAAATGTTTGTGTAATCAGCTTATATATTTTTTGTCATTTGTGTCACTTTGTCATTCTCTTTAACCTGGTTGCAGCTTCATTTCCACCCATTCAACAATAAACACACATCTGTCTTTGGAAAATATCACAGCTGACACAACACATTTCAATGGAAGTTTGAATGATGCGAATGCTCAACAGTGGTCCTTTCACTACTACATATCATTGACCTTGAATATAATTTTGTTTGCTGACTAATATTTTGAAATCAAATTCACAAATTCTATAGTTTTAACTTTATGGTGTGTCATTTTTGAAGTACCCTGTATTACTCCTACAAAATTATTGTGTTTATATTATGAGTGATACCCATTATACGAGTGGTACCTTTGACATATCCTTTTGCCACCTTCAAGAAATATCAGGTAATATAACATACATACAATAATTCGACTTTTATCAATTTCTTGGTATTTATAAAAATGATGAAATGAATACTAATTTTCAAAATAAAATATTTATTACATTAAATAATTCAATAAAAGAATATCCAAAAAGTGTAAAACAAAAAAGTAGGAATTTAAACTACTCTCTGTGTTAATTTTATATTACGGAAATTTCTCCCTCTCTCCTTTTCCTCTGCCTCTGCGAGTCTCTCACATTTTGTATGTGCGTGTGCACGTGGTGTTCATTCACTTCTAGTCTGCCACCAAGCCTGGTATTTCATTCATCTTGTACCTCTTGTGTTAACTCACTCTATATCTCCATTTACTCTCTCTCTCTCTTTCTCTATATGATGTAAAATGTGACTGAAAGAATCAACCAACCAACCAACCAACACTTTTATCGGCTATTATTTTATAGAGATTACATATACTGTTTTTTTTATTTTTATCAATGCTTATTTCTGTTGAAGTGGTTGTGTCAGTGAAAGGAGAAAGCTGAAAGGAGAGTCAACATTTCAACACTGCTCAGAAACAAGGATTCTTAGCAACCCATCATCATCATCATTTAACAATCACTTTCCATATAAACATAGGTTGGATGGTTTGACAGGATCTGGCAAGTTGTAAGGCTTAGTTGAGGTCCAGTGTCAGCTTTGGCATGATTTCTACAGCTAGATGCTCTTCCTAACACCAACCACTTTACAGAGAATGCTGGGTGCTTTTTCATGCCACAAGCACCAGTAAGGTTGCTGGCTCACTTGCAAGAAAGTGTTTCTCCCAGTGTTTACTATTTTCCTCTCATTCTGGTCTAACGACCCTCCATGATTGTTTTCATTCGGTTTCCTTGTATGTCTCCACTGTTACTTTTTTGTTCCCAACTTTGACACTCCATAAAACACTAAATTTTATTTTAGAATATATGGGAGCAACTGTCTTTGAAGACTCATATTGTCATTGAATGATTGAAATGAGGATAGGCAGCCAATAACTAATTAAGGGTCTTTTCTCTGTGTTTACTTGTCCTGTTTTCCATTTTTTTCTCGGTGTTTACGTATTTCATGTTATTTGCACTGTTGGTAACATCCTGTACCCATATATGCAGGTGTATATTTACATATATATATATATTACATGTATATGTATATATATATATGTATGTAGATATATATATATATATATATATATACATACATATATATATATATATATATAGATATATTTATCATATATATATTTATTATTATATAGATACATATATACATACATATATATATTTATATATTATATAGATATATTATACATACATATATATATTTATTATTATATAGATATATATATACTTAATATATATATGTTATATATATAATATATAAGTTCATCACAAACCTTGCAAAGCTAAGTATATATTTATATTTAAGACTTTAAAATTTTAAAATTTAAATATTTTGATAAGTCTTCTTGTATAATTTTGTATTTTATATAAATACTGAATGTTATGTAATGATTTAGTTATCGGAGTGATTTATATAGTTATTAGATTTTAACTCTACGTTTATTTGTAAGATTTTACTTAGCCAAAAAGATATATAGAGCACTATCCGACTCGTGGCCGATGCCAGCGCCGCATTGACTGGCACGTAAAATACAACAATCCGACCGTGGCCGTTGCCAGCCTCGCCTGGCACCTGTGCAGGTGGCACTTAAAAAGCACCCACTACACTCACGGAGTGGTTGGCATTAGGAAGGGCATCCAGCTGTAGAAACATTGCCAGATAAGACTGGAGCCTGGTGCAGCCTTCTGGCTTCCCAGATCCCCGGTTCGACCGTCCAACCCATGCTAGCATGGAGAACGACGTTAAACGATGATGATGATGATTAATAGTAATACAAGTTTTTTTAAAGTTAGGTTTCATGTATTTCCATTTATTGATAGCATAAATTTTAGTCTTTATTAACTATATTTGTTGATAGTTATTTAGTTATTATTTTAAATCTTTTATAATTGTTAGATGTGTACTTAAATCTAATATATGAATAATATTTTTTAGTTAATTAATTTGGTAATTAAATTTTTGGACTATAACTGAGTTAAGGATATTTGTGAGTTTATTTTTTTAAGCTATTTTGTATATTCATAAATATCTCTAATAGTTGACTTCGTCTATTATAACTTATATATTGCTATTTTCAATTAATAATTTGTAGTAGTATTTTCATTGATAAATATATTAGTAGTATTTATTGGATACTATATAACTACGGATTGATAATTTCATTAAGTATTTAGTTGTTGAAGGTATGTATTTCATTATTTCATTTTAGTTCTTAACTATACAGTTTTTATAAGTTATTAATTAGCCAGCGAGATATATGGATCGTTAATTAGTTATAGCGTTCTTTTAAGATAGTTTGTTTACAATTTGCTTTTTCATCTTTAATCTTTTAATTTTTAATATATTTCATAAGTAATAATGAATAATTAATCTATTTATTAGGTTTTTATTATAAGTGCATATATATTTTTTGATAGAGATAATTTTAGATCTTAATTCTTATATTTATATACATATGTATATATTCATTGATAATTTAGTTATTATTAAAATATTATATAATTATTTGATTTGAAATTAAATTTAATAATATGAATAGTGATTATTTTTTATAATTTATACATATATATATACACATATATACGATGGGCTTCTTTCAGTTTCCATCTACCAAATCCACTCACAAGGCTTTGGTCGGCACGATGCTATAGTAGAAGACACTTGCCCAAGGTGCCACACAGTACATACTAGATTTCATCATTGAAAATATTCTTTAATGTCTAAATACCAACTTTTAAAAGAGATCTAGACTATGGATACATACCAACTCCAACAACATATAGGCCCAAGTTGCTCGTGGTCATAAATAAAAAGTGGTGAGTCAGTCAACAATGCTATTTCTATTTAGGACAGCTCAATGAACTTGTTGCCACTGGTTGTTTGTGCATGAGATTCACCTGCAATGACATTTTCAACACCGACTGTCACAACTGTGAGGTTCAACAATCTTGACTTCTGTTTAATGTCTGATTTAGCATTCATAGCTATCTTTCCTCAATCATTTTCAGCACATATTCATCCAGAAGGTTCTGTACTATATATCTGTGCCTAATATTGATCATAGTTACAGGAGAGCAGAGCTGTCTGAGTTCATGATGCATCCTTCCTTTTGCATCACAAACTCAATGCAGCTGAAACAGTATCATATGTATTCCACCAGGACATGTAACCAGTTATACCTGGACCAACATGATTTTGTTTTCCACTTGACTGCTTCACGGCCAAGTAGCAGCACTTGGTGAAGTATGATGCTCTCTTTGTCTAACACATCCTTTTTAGAGATGAGTGTACAAACATTGGAGTTGCCTATGCCTTGATCTCCATGAGTGAGCCACAAAAGTGCCAATGCAGAGCTACTATCTACAAATTTGGACAGCGCCTACTCTCTTGTTACAGTGGGGACAGTTGCTTCAATTCATGGCAATAAATGTTGTTATTAAAAGGAACCTTAAGGCTGGCAGTTTCTCATTACAGCTGGAGTCTGTTAGTGTAGATCACAGCAACAGTGGGTGTCAGGTTCATGGAATGTGCATATCACTCATTTAAAACACCAACACAATGTTTTGTAATAGCCTTCAGTGCCAGTATTTTCCTTTTGGTCATAAAATCAGGAGCTGTTGTCTGCAAAGCAGAAGAGCAGATGTCAACTATTAATAGATAGATTCATATCATTCACTGCTGAGACTTGAGAAAAAAATCCATGGGATAAAGTGACAGATGTAGCAGATATTGCTAGTTGTTCTTCACAGCATTACTTTTGCTAACTTAATCATGAACATAAAAAAAAAATAAGCTGGTCAATAGAAGGTGTGGAATTTGTTTTTCTTTTGCTATGTTTAACAATAAAATTATAATAATAAAAAATACGTAACCTGTTTGTAATAACGATAGTTTCACATATGTGAAAAAAAATCCTGTTTTGTTCAATGTCTTATATATAACAAATAAAATAATTAAATCAGTCATTTCTTTTACAGTTTTCCTATGATGTTTTTGTGACACATTTTTTCCTGTGGACATGTATATGTTTCTTGGGCTCATACTACACACACACACACACACATACACACACACATACACCAAAACACCCATACATACAGAGTCTGGTCACCAGACACTAACAAACTGCATATGACCATCACACCTACCACTCACTCCAATACATATACACACTCACACATATTCCAAAATATATACATACAGTAACAAAGGTCAAGAGATCCCTTTTGGAGACAAGAAGACGGATCTGGAGTAATAAAGGTCATTGCACCGAAGAACTTGTTCATGAATCGGAATGAAGATACTCTGGCAAATGAACAGATTGATTGACTGATTGGAGAATTAATCAGAAAATTGAATAATTAATCAGTTAATTTAGTTAACTTGTTGACTAGCAATAATAATGAAAGTATGTTTCTTTTCAATTGGCAAAATGATCATACCAAGATATAACAACATCTGTTCAACATATGACTTCTTATCAAGAATCTTGCATAATGCAAGCACACATACACACACACACACATACACACAGACACAGCAATGAGAAGAGTATCCAGCTATAGAGAATTTACCTAACTACTGCTATCATGGAGAATGGATGATAGATATAAAAAATGATGATAATGACAATATATTTACTCCCATTTACTTGTTTCAGTCATTTGACTGTGGCCATGCTGGAGCACCGCCTTTAGTCAAGCAATCGACCCAGGACTTATTCTTTGTAAGCCTAGTACTTATTGTATCAGTTCTCTTTTGCTGAACTGCTAAGTTATGGGAACGTAAACACACCAGTATCAGTTGTCATGCGATGTTGGTGGGGACAAACACAGACACACAATTGTATACACACACATACATACATACATATACATATATATCTATATATCTATATCTATATATATATATATATATACGAGGGGCTTCTTTCAGTTTCCGTCTACCAAATCCACTCACAAGGCTTTGGTCGGCCTGAGGCTATAGTAGAAGACACTTGCCCAAGGTGCCACGCAGTGGGACTCAACCTGGAACCATGTGTTTTGTAAGCAAGCTACTTACCACACAGCCACTCCTATGCCTATTATATATATATATATATATTAGTTTGACAAGTGCCAATGCTTGAAACTCTCAGACCATGAGCCCCTCTGTTACTTCTGCTAAATATTAATAAAAGTGAAGGTCATGAATGACCATGGGATTGCACCTAGAAAGTTCCCCTCCAAGACACAAGTCCAGGCAAGTTTGTTTATGGGAGACCAGCAGTTGCCCATGCATACCATCTCCCCTCTCCACTCCACCAGTGTTATCCAAGGGAAAGGCAAAAGCCAATACAGCTTGGCACCAGTGACATCACAACTCGTTTCTACAGCTGAGCTTACTGGAACAATGTAAAATAAAGTACTTTGCTCAAGAACACAACACACATCCCAGCCCGGGAATCAAAGTCACTACTCTTGACGATGATGGTGATGAGGAGGATATATATATAATATATACATATATATATATATATATATATATATATATATATATATATATCCATACACACATATATATGGGTGAGTATATGGGAAAGAAAGAGGTACACGATACGTTTAGCAAGAATTAAATATATTATTATTTAAAACAGTTGATTTGGCTCCATGCATGAAGACCAAGTTGGCTATTGCAAATTGGGTCACATGGTGTTGTTAGAAGTAAGATCAACGTTCAAGTGACTCTAGATGCATTTAAAAGGGAAATTTCTTGGACCACATGGTTGAACAGGAAGCTGGTGGTGCCTTGGTGTCTGATGAGACTTGAGGGCAAGGGTGTGTATGTGTATGTGTATACCTGATGTATGAGTGTGTAGATGCCTCTGATTTCTATGCGTTTGTATCTGTTATCCGTGTGTATGGTTAGGGGGTGCACATGTGTAAGCCAGTGTATGAGTGAGAGTTGAAGGCATCAGATCTTTTTGTGCATGATTGCTAGGTTGCATGTACACGTGTGTGAGGGTACTTGTCAGCCATGTATGAGTACTTGTGTGTGTGAATATGTGGATGTATGTGTCAGCTGTGCATATCAGCTGCATGTATGTCAGTTGTATGGTGGCTGTGTGTATATGTGTGAATAAATATGCATTAGAACCTGCTGTATAAACACATATGAATTATGTAGATTTATGATTGCCCTGTGAAACTTGAAGTCAGAGGGAGGTTAGTAAGCTGCTTGTTTTCATATAATATATATAATAATATATATGTGTGAAGGTGCATGGCTCAGTGGTTAGAGTGTCAGGCTCACAATCATGAGGTAAAGAGTTTGATTCCTGGACCGGGTTGCATGTTGTGTTCTTGGAGGCACATATATATATAATATATGTGGCGGTGTGGTAAGTAGCTTGCTTACCAACCACATAGTTCCAGGTTCAGTTCCACTGCATGGTAAGTGTCTTCTAATATAGCCTCGGGCCAACCAAAGCCTTGTGAGTGAATTTGGTAGACGGAAACTGAGAAGTCTTTCGTATAATATGTGTGTGTGGTGTGGTTGTATATATATATTATATATATATATATATATATATATGTATATGTTTGTGTATCTGTGTTTGTCCCCCACCATCGCTCAACAACCAATGTTGGTGGTTTACCTCCCCATAACTTAGTGGTTTGGCAAAGGAGACCGATAGAATAAGTACTAGGCTTACAAAGAATAAGTCCTAGGGTTGATTTGTTCAACTAAAGTTGGTGCTCCAGCATGGCCACAGTCAAATGACTGAAGCAAATAAAAGAATACATATATATATGAGAGAGATAAAGAGAGGGGCAAAAGCCGAGATGGACAGACAGACATATTGAGAAAAAAATTAGTATTACATCCCTAGACAGTGGTGGTGCCCCAGCATGGCCGCGGCCTTTGGGCTAAAACATTTTTAAGGATTTAAGACAATATATCAAATAGTATTGGAGTTCACTGTGAAGAATATGACTTAAGTGTTGCAAAAGAAATGTTTTTTTATATATAATGCATGATATGTCCCAAACAGTAGAACAGGACAAGTTTTCATTCCATGCTAGTGACAATAACAGCAGTTGATCTTGAGAAGCATCTACATATATCAGATGCCACTTTATTAGCAACCAAAACATATCTATATGGTTTGTTGAAACTCCAGTTAAAGGATAGATGAAGTTTGGTGGGACAGTTTGCTATTTGATTCTAATAATCAAGGACTTGTATCTGATTGCATGCAGGTTATATATCAGAATATATATATATATATATATATATATATATACATATATACATAGGTGTTGGAGTGGCTGTGTGGTAAGTAGCTTGCTTACGAATCACATGGTTCTGGGTTCAGTCCCACTGCGTGGCACCTTGGGCAAGTGTTTTCTACTATAGCCTCAGGCTGACCAAAACCTTGTGAGATTTGATTTGGTAGATGGAAACTGAAAGAAGCCCATCGTATATGTTATATATATATAATATATATATATATATATATATATATGTATGTATGTGTGTGTATATGTTTGGTGTCTGTGTTGTCCCCTCCAACATCACTTGCCAACCGATGCTGGTGTGTTTACGTCCCTGTAACTTAGTGGTTCGGCAAAAGAGACCGATAGAATAAGTACTACTCATAAAGAATAAGTCCTGGGCTCGATTTGCTCGACTAAAGGCGGTGCTCCAGCATGGCCACAGCCAAACGACTGAAACAAGTAAAAGAGTAAAAGAGAGATATGACTACCTGCAACAATGCACTGAAAATTTCAGGGTGTTGTTCTAAATAATTCTAATCAATTAACATAAAACATTTATTTACATGAAAGAAAATTATTGGAAAACTTTCTTTTAATTCTTCCAAATCTTTCTGCTAAAACTGCTTTGAAACCATTTGTGGGGAAGAAAAAGGAAAAAAACAAAAAATCACCTGCAATGCAGTACCAAATGCTTCAACTGGTCACACACACCACAAAGTTCAACGGAACCTACTGAAGCTAGCCAGCACACTCACAGCATTACCATGGGTGACGGTGAGGCTAAGGCATTCAAACAGCCTAGCACCCTCATGGACATCACCTGACAGATCGGTGATGTGAGCTGCCAATGATGACAAGAACTTTGTGGCTAGTGACTTAATCCCTCTAAACTTTTCAACTGCCACAGGCTGGAAGAAATGATTCACTGACAAGTCCCAGTACTTAAGAATTTTGTTTCGTTCAGTTATATAAGCAGTGACCCTCCCTTTCGCTACAGCATTCAGGATGTAGGAAGGAGCAGAAAGATTTGGAAGAATTAGAAGAAAGTTCTGTGGTAACTTTCTTTCATGTAAATAAATTTTGTTATAATTCTATGTTAGAAGCTTTTGTTCAATAATGTGGCAAAACACCTGCTTCATAAAAAATTTTTTAAATTCTAGTCAATAGTAAATTATTATTAATTCCCTTAATATTCTGAATATCTCGGATTCCATTATAACAATGATTAATATTGCTCCCACATAAAAACAATAAAACCTTAAATATAGCATGAATATATGAATGAAATAAAGCCAGCATTATATATTTATTCACAAACTGATTAGGAACTTGCAGGAAATAACCTAGTTTTGGGCTTGTATGAAGTATCGCGAATACTCAGTACTGAGCAACTATATAAGAACATTTTTTTCTCCTTTTTTGCAATATTAGAGATTCTTCAATTTCTACCACATATTCTCCTCCTTCAGTTGGTTGATGAACATTAATCATTTACCAAGAGCAGCTAGTATCCTTCCATGCATTATTTTTTTTATTGATTTTGTCCTAAACAAGGCTTGGGGGTCACTGTAGCAAAAGAGACTACAAAAAAGGAAAGGAAAGGAAGGTGCCTACAAATTCATATGCCCAAGGGCATATGGTGTAGTGGTTAAGGGTGCAGGCTACTAACCCCAAGATTCTGAGTTTGATTCCAAGCAGTGACCTGAACAATAACAATAATAATAATAACATCGAAAAATACCTTAGGAATGAGAACCCAGGTTCGAAATTTCCTCAAGACACCTGAAGAAGGCTTGAGAGTATATCAGCCAAAACATTGTGTTAACAACAAACAAGATGAGGACAAATATCCATCGAACGTAAATAATGTAAATAATGTACATAATTCCTCATCTCTTAAATATAGAACTGTAAAGTCATAAGTTGTTGATTAATAGAAAGTTTAAAGGACAGAATATCATAGACAGGAGGAAAACAAGAAGATGGCTTTGAGTTCCAGAGAGCGGCAATTCAAGAACAGAGACTATTGTAATAGAAGGACTTATGACTAACATGAAGTTCAACTGAGAAATGATGTGCCTAAGAAGAGAAGCAGGTTACACATTTAACAGTTTTGACAGAAAGTTCATCAGAACAATAACCATGAAGAAATATAGAAATACTTATAGAAAAGACATAAGAAAGATACATTTCAATGATGAGCCAAGGACTCCAACTTTGTAGAAAGAAAAGATCCACCATGTTAACAACATGATTCTGAATTCATGAAGCAAGTTAAGACACTCTCCTATTTTGTCTTATTAACACCATTGAATAGTAGTTTTTATATTGACATCTGTCAATTGTCCACTTGTATACTAGAATTAACCTATGAAAAAAGAAGAAATTTCTCTTTTACATGTTTCAGTCATTTGACTGCGGCCATGCTGGAGCACCGCCTTTAGTCGAGCAAATCGACCCCGGGACTTATTCTTTGTAAGCCCAGTACTTATTCTATCGGTCTCTTTTGCCAAACTGCTAAGTGACGGGGACATAAACACACCAGCATCGGTTGTCAAGCAATGCTAGGGGGACAAACACAGACACACAAACACATACACTTACATACATACACATATATATACACATATACGACTGGCTTCTTTCAGTTTCCGTCTACCAAATCCACTCACAAGGCATTGGTCAACCCGGGGCTATAGCAGAAGACACTTGCCCAAGGTGCCACGCAATGGGACTGAACTGCGAACCATGTGGCTGGTTAGCAAGCTACTTACCACACAGCCACTCCTGCGCCTATGAAAGAAAACCACATTTCAGTTTTGTTTTCTGTTGATATCGTTTGAGAGCCTTCAAAGAATGATCCTGTACATGTTGATTTTGTCATGTTGCATTTGTACATTGAAATACTTATCTATTTCTATTTGATGAATTTTCTTGGTTATTCATGTAATGTCCACAAAATGTATTTCAACAAATTTTCTGTAAGATTTCTTTTGCAAATATAGAATTGTTTTTGCTGTGTGCATTGTAAAACATTCTCTGAGCAAGTTAATCCACGTTAATCTCTCATAAAATATGTATTTACTTAAGAAATAAAACACCCTTCCATTTATTTACTTTTAATGTTGACTTTTATTTTCAATATTTATTAAACTATTGTTTCAATATTTATATAAAAATCTTCAGCAAATGACAATGCAAAACTGAAAGCTTCTGGGGAAAACGATAGCATCATGTTACCTGTATAAATTATATATCATACAAGATAAAATGAATAAATGCTGAAAATAAAAGTAAATGCTAAATATGAATAGTGTGAGAAAAGAATCATGCTGGTTGCATGGTTGTACATTACTGGGTGTTTGAGAAGTATGATGTTGATACAAAAGGAGAATATCTCTTATAAGTTCTTGATGGGTCAGCAGTTGTTTAATTAGTTATATGTATATATTTTGAAGTGTAGCCTACATGCAATTAATTGCCAGTTCTTGAACATCAACATCAAGCAGTGAACCACTATCTTTCAGAATTTCACCAATTCTTTAATGGAGTTATGAGAAACTACATGGAACGATATGATTGAGAATGGATTAGCATCTCAAATATACAGGTATTTCTTGAGAAATCTGCCTGTCATGTCGGTTGAATACTGTCAACATTATTCTTAAAAATTGAAGGGTTCCACCATATGGTAGAATTGGAACACATGAGCCAGCATGGCTGTATGATTAAGAAGTTAGTGTTTCAATCTGGTTTCAGAATCCGTCCCTCTGAATAGCCCCTTGGGCAAGTGTCATGTACTAGAGCTCCAGGGCAAACAAAACCTTATGAGTGAATTTGGAAAAAAGAAACTGAAAGAAGCCTATTGTATTATATATTATATACACACAAACACATGTGTGTATAATTTTATATATAGGTATGTATGCACGTATGTATGTATGTATGTATGTATTCATGCATGCATGCATTTATCTATCTATCCATGCTTGCATACATGCATGTATTATTTGATTCTCTTTCTGAACAATTCCTAATAGGAAATTTCTTACATGCATATCCAACATGTACAATTTTGTGATTCCTATTAGAAAATGAAACATACATATAGCAAGCAGTACTAAGTCTTCATTCAACAATTGCTCAAAGAAGGACTTTATGAGAAGTGAAGATGGGGTAAGGAGGAGGATGTGGTTTGAAAGAATTGTTGTTTGAGAACTAGGAAGGAAGAAGGGAGAGTGTTCACAAATTGAGGAAACAAAAGTGTAATTGAGTTGAATTCAATGTAGAATGGGAAAATACCTGGGATACCCAGCAGTAAAAGTGAAAGCCACACGTTATCATCAGAGCAAGATTCAGCTAATAAAAAGCAAAACAAACAAAAAAAAAACTATCAAGCCATTTGGAATGATTGGACTGAATGGCAGTCATTCTTTTTTTCTTTTATTTGTTTCAGTCATTATTTGACTGTGGCCATGCTGGAGCACCGCCTTTCGTCAAGCAAATTGACTCCAGGACTTATTCTTTGTAAGCCTAGTACTTATTCTATTGGTCTCTCTTGTCGAGCCGCTAAGTGATGGGGACGTAAACATACCAGCATTGGTTGTCAAGCGATATTGAGGGGACAAACACAGACAGACAAACATATACACACACATACATATATATATGTGTATATATATATATATATATATTTATATATATATATATATATACACATACACACTAATTAAATACTATTTATTATTTAGTACTTTATTTAGTTTTAGGTAAATGTTTAATCGTATCTTTAATTTTTTTCTATATGGTATGATTTAAGTATATCATTGTTGAAGTGCTTCATGGTAGTTCTTCTCTAATTTATATACATGTGTATATATATATATGTCCTGTACTCTATTTTTTCGTTGTTTAAGAAAAATGTCCATTTCCTTAGTTTCGTGTTTATGTTTTCATTTCTCATTGTGTTCAACATTTTTTTTGGTGTCCTGTACCCATATATGCCTGTATAAATACATGTAGATGTAGGTACGTACATATATGTATGTATATATGCATATGTTTTATTTATTAATTTGTTATATGACGGAACGCATGCATCCATTTCTAAGTAAATTTGTTCTTAATATTAATAATGATGCGCACTCTTAACCTTTCTGCCCCCCTCCCTTTCTCAGCCTTCATTCTTTCTGGTTTCCTTTTCTTCTACCTTACTGTCTCTCCCTCTCTCTCTCTCTCATTCTTCATTCTTTCTGGTTTTCTCTACAACCATTCCCCCCCTCTCTTACTCCTCCTCTGTCCCGTCGTTGACCAGCAACGAGAAAACTACTGTCTTTCTGACCTTGTTTCCCTCGAGTGTAGACGGCTTTTCTGTGTCTCTCTCTCTCTGCCATTCTCAACAAGTGTTTGTAATATTTTCTCTCGTTTGGCTTAACAGCCCTCAATGTCTGTGTTACTGTTATTCTCCTTGTCCTGTCTTTTACTGTTTATAATTTGTACTGTCGTTACTGTCCTGTTTTTGTTACCTTTTTTACCCCTCCGCAAAAAAATCTCAAATTTTATTTAATTTGCTTTTTGCGGGAAGGAATGTTTCACCAAAGTCATGTCTCACCTTGACCTTCGAAACGCGGAGTAGATGAAACAGAGGCGACTGAAGAAGGGGAATTTTCCGTGTATTGTATGTCCTGTACTCTATTTTTTCACTGTTTAAGAAAAATGTCCATTTCCTTGGTTTTGTGTTTATGTTTTCGTTTCACATTGTGTTCGACGTTTTTTTGGTGTCCTGTACCCATATGTGCATGCATATATACATGTAGATGTAGGTATGTACATATATGTATGTATATATGCATATGTTTTATTTATTAATTTGTTATGTATATATATATGAAGGGCTTCTTTCAGTTTCCGTCTGCCAAATCCATTCATAAAGCTTTGGTTGGCCCAAGGTTATGATAGAAGACATTTTTCCAAGGTGCCACACAGTGGGACTGAACCCGGAACCATGTGGTTGGTAAGCAAGCTACTTACCATACAGCCACTCCTGCGCCTATGTCATGTGAATACTTCAAAAAGTTTCCCTCTTTAAAACAGTTTATATTTAAAAAGATGCAAAATATTAGAATAGTGTGACAGACAATAGAAAATGAGAGCTTGATTGTGTTAGATTTTAATGCTTAACTGTATTGACAAAGCAATGCATAATATAGGCTTTTAGACATATAAAACAAAATATAGAAAGACACACCAATGCAATATACAGATATCATAACCATCATCATTGTCATCGTTATCATCATCACATTAACATGAACTTTTTCATGATTCTTTGGATCAAATGGAATTTGTTAAGGCAGATTTTCTATGACTGGATACCCTTCTTGTCACCAAACCTCACCTGTTCCCAAGCAAGGAAATATTTCCCTATGGTCAGATATGTTTTCATGGAAGATTGGGGCTCTGCTTGAATGAAGGAGACATTTGTTCACAACTATCACATGAAATTAAGGCAAAGAGACAGCAATTCTCTCTCTCTCTCTCTCTCTCTCTCACACACACACACACACACACACACACACACACACACACACACAGAGGAATACATACCTATTTGATGGGATTCTCTCAGTTTCCATCTACCAAATACACTCACAAGGCTTTGGTTGGCTCAGAGTAATAGTAGAAGACATTTACTAAAGGTGCTAAACAGTGGGAATGAATCCAAGACCATGTGGTTGGGAATCAACCACATGGTTGCTTACCACATAGCTACACCTATGTCTGTTGATTTTCAGACATGTGCATGATATAACAAACAATCTCCTGATTATCATTTGTCTGATAGCCTGGATCCATGGAGAAGCTTAATAAGGTAAACTTTAGGGTTAACAACTAAATGAAATTATTCTATACATACATACATACATACATACATACATACATACATACACACATGTCTGTGTGTATATATATATATATATATATATATATATATAATCCACTGTAGGAATAGTCAGGACACCAAGTCAGAGTATATATCATATAAGGACACTCATGCATATATATCAATGTATATATGGCCATGTCCTATCACTTATATATACATGCACTTCAATAAATCAACATTCACATTCATATAGGTATACATACATGTATATGAAATTATACACATGCATGCCTACATTCAGTTTCACACTCCACTGTAAGTTCCAGATCAAATCCAATGTAAGGTAGATTCCAGGTGTTGTGTTTACATACAGAAAGAAAGCAAATGGTTGAGGTTCACTACAGCTGTTTCAGACATGTTTTATGTGTGTGTATATATATATATGTATATATATATATATATATATATATATATATATATATCATCTTTTATCTTTTATCTTGATTCAGTCATTAGACTGTGGCCATGCTGGGGCACTGCCTTGAAGGATTTTAGTCAAACAAACCAACTCTAGGACTTACGTGTTTAAAGTCTTGTACTTATCGCATCAGTCTCTTTTGCTGAAATAATAAGTTAGCAGGACATAAACACATCAACACTGGTTTCCAAATGGTGGTGGAGCACAGACACAAAGACACCCCAACCCACACACACACATATACATATATGTACATATAGATATATATATATGTACATATAGATATATATATATGTGAAATGTAAACCCACGTGGACTGTTGGTGATTTTTCCTTCTTCTTCTTTCATTCTCTTTGGACTTTCCAATGAAGAGCTGTGCTCGAAACATAAACCAACAACTCTTTTCTTTCACTGAGTGTCATATTAATACATTGCTTGTGCTATGTCCTAACGTTTTTTTTTATTTTTTTGGTTTTGCTTTTTCTGTTCTTTGAATTGACTATATATATATACTAGCTGAGGGTGACCCGCTCTACGCGCAGGTAAGAGTGTGGTTGTTACTTTCTGTTGCTTCCTGTCAGCACATAAAAAGCACCATCCGAACGTGGCCGATTGCAGCGTCACCATGACTGGCTTCTGTGCCGGTGGCACATAAAAAGCACCAACCGATTGTGGCCACTGCCAGCCCCCCTGGCACCTGTGCCGGCGGCACAAAAAAAGCACCCACTACGCTCACAGAGTGGTTGGCGTTAGGAAGGGCATCCACCTGTAGAAACACTGCCAGATAAGACTGGAGCCTGGTGCAGCCTCCTGGCGTCCTAGACCCCGGTCAAACTGTCCAACCCGTGCTAGCACAGAAAACAGACGTTAAACGATGATGATGATGATGATGATGATGATTCTCCCTCTTTGTTTCTCTCTCCTTTCTCTCTCACTTTCCCCACTTGCATGGATAGCTTCTAATAAAGCTCTGGGCTGACTAAAGCTTTGTAAGAGGATTTGCTAGATGAAAACTGAAAGAAGCCTATTGTATATGCGTGTGTATATACATATATATATATATATATTAAGGTAGTGGGTAGTAATTTCCTTCACTACTTCAGTGAGTGACAACCCTGTCTGACATGAGTCCTGGGCTCAGCTGGCTCTGGCTGACAGTACCTGGTATGGGCCCCTATCTAGGGTTACGGAAAGGAGACAACCTTCAAAGAAATCTGGAGCAGGCGGTTTAGTGTTCAACTCGACACTCTTCCAGTAGCTCCTGCAACCAAGTTGGTGCCAAACATAATGCTCTACACTCCTTTGGACTATGTCAGCAAGGTCAAAATAGGAACCCTGACGATTGGGCTACCCAGGATTTTCTTACATCTAGCCCAGGCCTGCGCAAACTGGAGTGGAAACTGGAGAAGACATGAAATGTAAAAACCAGACTGGATTAGTTATGCGCAACTCCATTGTCTCCCGAGACAAAAGGATGCCAATAACAATATGTATATAATATATATATATTATATATATAATATATATACGGTGAGTTACGCAAAAAAACAAAAGACGAAGACCAGGTGGTGTACAAAACAAACAGATGTATTAGTATAATGCTCAGGAATAGAAAAAGTCTTTTACGTTTCAAGCCTACACACTTCTACAGAAAGGGACGCAGAAAAAAACAAGGAGAGAATATATATACATATATATAGGTTATAAAATGAGATAGGGGTTGAAAATTCAACCCACCATGGGATAATATATATCCAATATACTGCCAGATAGGTACCCAACAAGACTAATATTAATATTAATATATACACTGATATATATTTTGTTTTATTTTGTTCTGTTTACCTTCCTTTATTGTACCAATGAGTATTATATTATATAAGTGTAGCATTATGATGTATAAGTTTTTATATTTTACATTTTATATTTTTATATTTATATGTATATGGTTATATAATATTTTTCACAATTATAACAATTTTTATTTAATTCTCTGAAGAGGCCGTGGGGCATCCTTGTTAATGCCTCATTTATACCTGCCTTTATGGCTTATAGGTAAATGAGGTATGACTGCCCTCACTGCCGAAACAGCTGTCAGTTTTGATTTAATTACATATTATATTTGAAATTTTTACTTATATTCTTTATCTTTTTACTATTACGTATATTTTTATTTTGTATAATGCCTTTATCATATGTAATGTTTATTGGTGTAGTAAGTATTGATGGGGTATCATCGGATAGTTGATGTTTTATTGATTAAGTATGTTTCTCTCCATTCTCTAATTTTGTAGTTACATATATATATATATTTATTTATATATATATGTATGTGTGTGTATGTATATATGTGTGTGTTTGTGTGTGTATGTGTGTGTGTGTGTGCATACATGTGTGTGTATGCATGTGTACTGGTGTATGTGTATACCTTTCCCCTGACATCATGAGATGGTTGTAAACAAGCATCATAATCATATAAGTAATATTGTTTATTTCCAGCCTTCTGTTGAAAAGAAATATGTCAAGGGGAAATACCAACTTGACTGGAAGCAAGTGAGTGTTGGTGACAGGAAGTGCATCCCATTTGACTCTTGTAAGCATGGAAAAGTGGATGTTAAATTATGATTTCGCACACACACACACACACACATATGCACACACATGCACACACACATGCGTACAGACATACAAGCATGCTCGCACACATACATACACACATATAAATACTTTAGTTGTTATGGTGTTCAAAGCACAACATATTACTAATGATTTAGATGTCAATATATTATAACACACTATGTCTTTAAACTGTATTCTGTTTACATATGGACTTGCTCACTACATGTAGTGTAAGGCTGTAATATATACTGAGCAGATTTATCATAGAAAGAATAGAAAACAACACATGAAATATTTAAATCACTTTGTTCCTTATGTACATTTTGCAGACGTGTTTCCAAGAAAAATTACAAACTAAGTCCACAATCTGCTTGATGATGATGTCTTTTTACAACTATCATACAATATCAAATTTTAAGCAGAGATACAAGCACACACACTCTCTCTCTCTCTTTTTCACTCTATCCCTCTCTCTCTCTCTCACACACACACACACACACACACACCACCAAAGGTCAGGAACAATAACAATTTATTGGTGTCAAAGGTTACACAATTTGCCCATTTCAATCCACATCTGCGGTGAGCTAACTTGGGAAGTCCTGGGGTTGACTTGTTTGACTAAGACCCTTCAAGACAGTGCTCCGGCATGTCCACAGTCAAAATGACCGAAACATGTACAATAGTACAAGAATTTATTATTTGGTGTCAAAATTTTTGTCACACCTGGTCAATGACATGGTCCTTCTACAACAGCATTGGTCTGATGAAAATTTTAATACCAAATAATAAACGCTTTGTGTATTTTAATACCAAATAATAAACGCTTTTGTGTATTTTTCAAAAGCTAATATGTCTTCCACAAAGGCAGCAAGCTGGCAGAATTGTAAGCAGTGACAGGCAAAATGGTTAGTGCTATTTTATCATCTCTATGCTCTGAATCAATTTTCGCTGAAGTCAACTTTAACTTTCGTCCTTTTTTTGGGATTGATAAAAGAACCAGTTGGGTACAAGGTTGATATAATCAATTTAAACCCTTCCCAAAATTGCTGGCCTTGTGCCAAAATTTGAAACCAATATGTGTTTTCTATGCTGTAATTATTTTACATAGATAATCTAAACAATATTTCTTTCTTTTTGTTTTACTGATATATAACAGTAAGTCAATCATTTTACTTATCTGTTTTTTTTATGTTTTCAATTCCCTTTGATGTTTTCAAGTCCCAGTACTAATAACCATGTGCTAGAACTCAATAAGCATTTGCTTCATTTTCGGAGCTCTGATGAAGCTTTAGGGTGATACATGAGCACTCAATTATGATGCATT
>NC_043016.1:23908184-23921054 GCF_006345805.1 Octopus sinensis | reverse complement strand
AAAACGAAATATATATATGAAATATATATGTATATATATATATATATATATGTATGTATATATATATATATATATATATATATATATAATATATATATATATATATATATAATATATAGATATATATTATATATATATATATATATATATACACAATCAAGGTGCAGAAATGGCAAGCTCCAAATGAATAAAGTAATGTAATCCAATGGTAGAGAGAATTCCACGAATTAGGTACTCTAAAGCCAGTTGGAAAGACGGGGGTCTATGACCAATACATGATGAGTACTGACCAGTACATGATGAAAGGCAAAGTCTACCTTGGTCAGATATTACTGCTATTGAGATCATTGCTGCCACAAAGACAACTAACAATTAGTGGGCAATATGACTTGAAGAATAAATGGTAACATATTTTGTGAAAAAGCTGAACGTGAACTAAAAATAACACTTCAGAATACCATGATAAAACACTGACAAGGAAGTCGCTAAATAGTCAATACCTGAAAAACTGAACAGAGTAGAAATAGGGAAATGGACAAAGAAATGTTGCATCATTGGCTAAAAAGTACAGGTCTCAAAGATAAGAGTGAAAAATTCTTGATAAATGTACAGGATAATACCCACCAGAGACCATCAAAAGTACATAATGAAACAAATTACAAAGTAATGTTAGTCATCACTCCAGCATGGCTGTTTTGTAGGTGAAGCTGGATGAGGATAGCTGTGTGAAAATGTGCCACACCCTAGAGATTGAGGGAACCTGTGGAAGACTTGGAAGACTTGGGAACCTATGGAAGACCCAGGAAGACTTGGGATGAAGTGGTGAAGCATGACCATCAAATATTAGGCCTCACTGAGGCAATGACTAGTGACCGAGACCTTTGGAAATATGCTGTGCTTGAGAAGACTCAGCAAACCAAGTGAGACCATAACCTTGTGGCCTATGCCAGGGATGTAACCAGCCCTCTTACGCATACCTCTCCTTCATTGGACACTAAACTCTGCTTGCGAAGACCTGTTGAGGCAAGTGAAATCGAAATCAAAATCAAATTCGATGACTGGCATCTGTGCTAGTGGTGCACTAAGGCACCATCCGAGCATGATCGTTGCCAAGGCAGCTAACTGGCTTCCATGCTGGTGGCATGTAAAAAGCACCATTTGAGCATGATCGTTATCAGCATTGCCTTACTGGCACTTGTGCTGGTGGCACGTGAAAAAACATTTGAGTGGACTTGCTCCTGTGCAGGTGGCACATAAGAAACACCATTTGAGCATGGTTATTGCCAGTACCGTCTAACTGGCCCTCATGCCAGTGGCACATAAAAAGCTCCTACTATATTCTCGGAGTGCTTGGCGTTAAGAAGGGCATCCAGCTGAAGAAACTCTGCCAGATCAGATTGGAGCCTGGTATAGCCATCTGGTTCACCAGTCCTCAATCAAATCATCCAACTCATGCTAGCATGGAAAGCGGACATCAAACGATGATGATGATGATGATGAAGTTGCTATCATTTTCAACCCCAAGAGGAAGCTTGCTCTAACTGGTTATTGATGCAATCTGCACCCCACATATATTGCAAGCAGGGGAGTTAACTCTACCACCTTCTAGTGAGTCTGTTGAAGTGGAGACAAACATTACTTCACAGTATAATTACTAACTTCATCCCTTATAGAGATTTTCTAACTAGCTACTTTGCCAGATTACAAACAGTAAATGAAGAATACATGGAAATGGAGAAGAAATGATTAACCACGTTGTTTCTGGCAGTCCAGACTATCATGTATGTGGAAGAATATATCCACAGACATAATAGGGTTAGGAATTTTATACATTGAAAGTCTTTCCATTACCAATTGATATATCAACAGAAAAGAAATGGTATAGGCATAAGCATGGCTGTGTGGTTTAGCAGTTTGTTTCCCAACCACATGGTTTCATGTTCAGTCCCACAGTGTAGTGCCTTGAGCAAGTGTCTTCTACTACAGCACAAGGCTAACCAAAGCTTTGTGAGTTGAATTTGGTAGATGGAAACTGAAAGAAACCCATCATATATATATATATTTATATATGTGTGTGTGTGTGTGTGTGTGTGTGTGTGTGTGTGTGTGTGAGAGAGAGAGAGAGAGTGAGAGAGTTGGTGAATATTTGTGTCTCCTTGTCTTGACGTCACATAACGGTTGTAAATGAGTGCTACCGTCATACAAGCAATGTCATCCATTTCTAGTATTCTCTGAAAACATGTCTGGTCATGGGAAAATTTTATTTCACTTGGAAACTGGTGAAGGTTTGTGACTGGAAGGGCATCCAGCCATAGAAAAATCTGCTTCAATAAAACTCCGCCTGACCCACACAAGCATGGGAAAGTGGGCAACAATGATAATTATGCACCAGAATAGGTCTTAGAGAATAAGAAAGTGATCATCCTCTGGGATATGCCAAAACACAGAAACAGGGAGATCAAAACTAATCAACCAGACATTGTTGTCAAGGACCACCCAGAAAGGAAATACCTATTAATTGAAATATCAGTTCTAACAGTTGATAATGTCTTTCTGTGTCTCTCAAAGAAACAAAGAATTTATTCTTGCGACTGAAAATAAGACTCCCGGGGATTGATTGATTGCTTGCCATCATTTAATGAATATGAGCATTGTCTGGTAATGAAGCATCAAGTATGAAGTTTCTTCCTCTTTTGGAAATGGCTATCCAATTTGGATATGATTCCTAATTTTTTTTCATTTTTTTTCTTTTCTTTTTCACATGAAAATGTCTTGGTTAGTAAAAACCAGGTTTTTGGTTCACTAATTTTTTTTCCCCACTACCTTGTTACTGCAAACAAAATAAAGCAATGATGATGATGGTGGTGGTGGTGGTGGTGATGATGATGATGATAATGATGATGATGATGATCATCATCATCATCATAAATGAAAAATAAACAAGTGAAAAAAGAATGAAAAAATAAAAAATCTGCCTGATAAGCATCCCTCAAATTGGTTTATTACCAAAATTTCCAATTACAACTGCATCTCTTGGCTATTTAACATTCCTGAAGCAATGAAAACCCTACTTATCTGGCAGGTTTTGACCCACTTTCAATGTAATTCAGTTTCTGTGATAATGCAGCTTCCTTTTGGTAACAAGTCAATGACCTTTTATATGTCAAATAAATATGCCTGGCTATATAGACAGACAATCATTTTTCTTTTTTTCCTCTCCTTTTTTCTAACTTGTGAAAATAACAATATGCTAATAGTAAAAGGCAATATGTACTGAAAATCTAAAATAATTTTGTTTTTATAATGGTTATCAAAATGTCTTTAGTAAGTAGTTTGGTTTTACTTTCAAAGTTCACCTCATTATTGTTTTATGTGGTATAACGGCTCTCTCTCTCTCTCTGTCTCCCCTTTCCCCACTCGGTCTTCTCTCTCCCTCCCCTCTCCCCTTCCTCTCTCCTCTCCCCTCTCTCTTCTCTCTCTCCACTCTTTCTCTCTCTGTCTCCATTTCTCTCCGCCTCTGTTTCTCCATCTCTATTTCTCTCTTTCTCTGTCTCTTCCTTTCTTGTTTGCTCTCTCTTTAAAATAAATGATAAAGTCAAACATATTTTAAAAAATTATTTGTCTATTACCAACATACATACCACACATAAGATTGTAGTACTCACGTATATATATATATTCATGCATATGTGTACATGTACATACCATGCATACGCTTAGGAATATACACATGCACACATAACAGATTTATATATGATCCTTATATACAACAAACTCAGAAGCAACAGCTTATGTGAAAAACTATTCATCAAACATTAGTGTATGTATGTATGTATACAAGAATACGGTTGAATATGTGAGGCTCCAGTACATGACTGGTACATTTATTTTAGTGACACAATGTGAGAATGAAAGTTAATGTTAACACCGAATAAAAAATTAACAAAGAGAAAAAAACCTAACAAAAAAAAAGACCTTTTACCCATTGCTATAAGAATTGTAGCAATGTTATTACCAATGGTTTCTATAAGAAATATTCATATAGGGGCAGGCATGGCTGTGTAGTAAGAAGCTTTATTCCCAACCACATGGATCTGGGTTCAGTGATACCTCGAGCAAGTGTCTTCTCTAAAGCCTCAAGCTGACCAAACCCTTGTGAGTGGATTTGGTAGATGAAAACTGAAAGAAGCCAGTTGTGTGTGTGTGTGTGTGTGTGTGTGTGTGTGTGTGTATGCATGTATGTATGTATGTGTGTATCTATATATCTATGAGTGTGTTACTGTGTTTGTCTCCCTGCCATAGCTTGACAACTGATACTAGTATGTTTATGATCCCATAACTTAATGGTTTGGCAAAAGAGACCAATAGAATAATTACTAATCTTACAAAGAATAAGTTCTGGGTTTGATTTCTTTGACCAAAACCCTTTAAGGAAGTGCTTCAGCATGGCCACAGTCAAATAATTGAAACAAGTAAAATAAAAAAGAATAAAAGAACAGCAAATATCAGTTCCTAAAAACATTTTGCCTATGTTTGTACATACTGGGTGCTGCCCCTACACTCACACTATCTTATTAAACAGTCCTCACATCTCATCTCCCAACTCATTCCTCTTCTCTCCCATCTCACATGCTAGGTGCTGTCCCCACACTCATACTGTCTTGTCAAGCATTTCCTGCAACTCCTCCTTGATGCCTGTTACATCCCTTAATTCTTTGGGCTACCAAATCCTTCTTTCTTTCCTCTCATTTCCATTCCTCATTCTCATTATCACACCTTCCCATGGGCTATCCTTCTCCTCCCTTCTATCATACTTCATCTAATCCCCTTGCATATCTGCTATCCTTTCTAGTGCCCTCTTTTGTCTGTCACAATGCCCACTTGCTAAAGTTACCCTTAACATACCTCTACATCTTGCTTCCCACTGCTACTCACAATCTCCTTCTTCCGTAACTATCATACATGAGACACTCCTATCTCTCTCTTCTTACTCACCTTTGCCCATACTGATATTTCCCATCAAGTCACACCTCTACTCATGTTCATCACTCCCTACATTTTCCTTCTGATCCACTGCTGGTACCATATCTTATTTCCTGAGGGTTTTACTCTGGCAACCCATCACTACCATCTTACGTTTTCCCTCAGATACTCCCACCCACCCTTACATAAATGTAGGGTAGCCATGTACCTTCCCCATTGTAAGGTATCCCTTCTTGTCCTTGGTATAAGATCTCCTCTCCATCATTTCAAATACCTCACTCCACCAACTCAATGTCACATTTCCCTTTTTTTCCTTTTCCTTTTCTTGTTTTTTCCTTTCTTACCTCAAGTGCAGGTGGTTACTACTCATTGTAAAGTGGATGGCAATTAGAAAGGCATCCAATCATAAAAGCTGTGCCAGAGACAACATGAACTACGATACAACCTTGTGGCTATATCAAACTATCTAAACTGTCCAAACCCATGCCAGCATGGAAAATGAACGTTGAATGATGATGACATCATTATCATCATTATCCTTATTATCATCGATTACAGGTAAGTTCACAATCATTAATTCACTGCAGGGAAAGTTCACTGTCATCAATTCACTGTGCAGAAAGTTCACCATGAGGAAAATTTGCTGAGGAAATATACCCATAGTATCACCATCATCATCTTTTAACGTCCGTTTTCCATACTAGGATGGGTTGGATGGTTCGACTGGGGTCTGGGAAGCCAGGAGGCTGCACCAGGCTCCAGTCTGATCTGGCAGTGTTTCTACAGCTGGATGCCCTTTCTAATGCCAACCACTCCATGAGTATAGTGGGTGCTTTTTACGTGCCACTGGCACAGGTGCCAGGGGAGGCTGGCAACAGCCACGATCGGTTGGTGCTTTTTACATACCACCGGCATGGAAGCCAGTCAAGGCAGCACTGGCATCGGCTACATTCGGATGGTGCTTTTTACGTGCCACCAACACAGGTATTACAACTACAATTTCCATTTGATTTTTGATGTTGATGTATTTGACTCAATAGGTCCCCTCAAGCACAGCAGGTCGCCCTACGATCCAAGGTAAGCACAGCAGGCTGTCCTGTGATCCAAGGTACTTTGGAATCTCACCATTAATAGTTTAAAACTATTTTACTGTAAAAAAAACCGGAGAATTGATGATGGTGAACTTACTGGACATGTTATCATCATTGCTTTAACACCTACTTCTCTACTCTTAGATCAGACAGAGTTTGTTGAAGCAGATTTCCTGTGACTTGATGCTCTTCCTATTACAAACTCTCACCTGTTTTGAAGCAATATAATATCTTCCTATGGCTTGAAATGTTTTCCACAGAAACACTTTATTTGTATAATGATGACGATGATGCTCATTTACAAAGCACTGTGTTATCTAGTATATAGGCACAGGAGTGGCTGTGTAGTAAGTAGCTTGCTTATGAACCACACGGTTCTGGGTTCAGTCCCACTGCGTAGCACCTTGGGCAAGTGTCTTCTACTATAGCCTCGGGCCAACCAAAACCTTGTGAGTAGAATTGGTAGACGGAAACTGAAATAAGCCCGTTCTATATATTTATATACATATATATATATATGTGAGTATGTGTGTGTGTATATGTTTGTGTGTCTGTGTTTGTCCCCACAACATCGCTTGACAACCGATGCTGGTGTGTTTATGTCCCCATAACTTAGCAGTTCAACAAAAGAGAGTGATAGAATAAGTACTAGGCTTACAAAGAATAAATTCTGGGTAGATATGCTCGACTAAAGACGGTGCTCCAACATGGCCACAGTCAAATGACTGAAACAAGTAAAAGAGTAAAAGAGTATGTCTCAGTTTATCTTTCAGATGACACTATATTTGTTTCATGCTCAAATAGCACAAGTACCGAGTAAGTGAGGATGACAGCTTGCAAATACATCTAGGAGACTTTGTGTCTGTAGGTTATGATGTGTATCAGAAGAAGAAGAAAAAAAAAAAGGAAATATAATGGATAATCAGTAAAACAGAAAAGAAGAGTTCTTTAAAGGAAAAAAAAATTGTTGCAAAAGAAAGAAAAAAAAAAATGAAAAATGTTCTTGTGTGTGGTTAGGTTTGAGTTTAGAGTTAGTTTTCTGTTCAATAGAGATGGATTTCATAAATATTTTTATGTTAAAATCAATTTTGTGGTTTACAAAAAATGCAGATATAAATCATTGGCTTTTTCATCAAATAAATCAATTAGTCTTTAAAGAAATTTAAATATATTTTCTTTCTAAACAGGAATAGTTGAGTTTATAATCTGAGGAAGTCATTTTAGATTTGACAATTGAAGAATGGTCTTGTTAAAGTGAGTTTATTAAATGTTATTTGTGAAGAATTTGTACAAGAAAGAGCTGGATTCAAGAGGTTAAAAAGAAGGGAATAAAATCTGATTCAAAGAAATAACATTTTGTCAAAGAAATAGAAACTGGATTGTACTAGGAACAGATTTACTGTTTAGAATTTGGTATGGAGCAGACAACACACATGCACACACACACACACACACATGATATATGGTAATATGTAATATATCTTATACGAATGTATACATGCATATACATGCATACATATATATATGTGTGTGTGTGTATATATATATATATATATATATATTTAGTTTGTTTTAAGATTCTTCTGGTGGATGTTCTTGGATGCATCACCAGTGATGTTTCTGGGATCTCCGGCAGGTTTCTGGTCTTTCAACACCAAACCCTCCCGCCCAGCTTTCTTCCCAATAACAGTGGATAAGTAATATGCTTTAAAAAATAAGAAATGGGGTCAATTTGGTCAGTATGACTGAAACAAGTAAAAGATAAAAGAATATATATATATATATATAATATAATATAATAATATATTCATCTGAATCTAAATTTTTGCTGGGTAAATTTTTGCTGGGTAAATTTTTGCTGGGTAAATTTTTGCTGGGTAAATTTTTGCTGGGTAAAATTAATTAATTAATTAATAATTATTAATTATTGATTATTAATAATTTCACCAAGTAGTTTCAGCATGTTAAAAGAACCATTATCAGTAAACTTAAACAACAATTTTTTATAATTATGTGTATAATTATAATTAGGGTTCAGCAAAAAATTTTCTTCACCACATACCGTTGGTAAAGAGAAAAAACTTGTTTTTGAGTGTTTGTTATCTGGGAAATTCTCTTATGGTAGAGAAATAACTAGGTATTTGGCTGCTATTTCTAAATTTTCGGTATGTGGTGAAGAAAGTTTTTTGCTGAACCCTAATTATAATTATACTTATAATTATAATATATATATATATATAACAAAAAAGGGAAAGAGAAAATGGAATTCATGAGATACTTTATTGACCACAACAATCATTTCATCTATGTCTTGCATAGATCTCTTACAGGTGAGATACTGGACAACTTGTGATGGTGCATCCTTCAGTACAGATGTGTGATGTCAGGTGACTTTTAAAAGGTTCCTCACTCTATAGACTCGATTTCACTCGGCTCAATTACAATGCATTTAATACACATACATGCATGTATATATGTGTGTGTGTGTGTGTGTGTGTGTATATATATATATAATATATATATATATATATATATATATATATATATATATATATCATCATCATTGTTTAATGTCCACTTTCCATGCTGGCACGGGTTGTATGATTTGACTGAGGACTGGCAAACCAGATGACTGCACCAGGCTCCAATCTGATCTGGCAGAGTTTCTACAGCTGGATGCCTTTCCAAACACCAACCACTCTGAGATTGTAGTGGGTGCTTTTACGTGCCACCAGCACGAGGGCAAGTCAGGCGGTACTGGCAATGGCCTCACTCAAATGGTGTTTTTTACGTGCCACCTGCACAGGAGCCAGTTCCGTGTCACTGGCAACGATCATGCTCGATGGTGCTCTTAGAGCTCCACTGGCATGGGTGCCAGTCATCGAATTTGATTCGATTTTGATTTCATTTGCCTCAACAGGTCTCGCAAGCAAAGTTTAGTGTTCAATGAGGAAAGATACACATAAGTGGGTTGGTTATACCCCTGGCATAGGCCACGAGTTATGGTCTAACTTGGCTTGCCGGGTCTTCTTATGTACTGCATATTTCCAATAGTATATATATATATATATATATATATATATATATATATATATATATAATATATATATATATTGTATAGAGGGCATTATTACACATAAATGCCTCACACTAGGAGGGACAGAGTCATTACTACCAAATTATACTAATCATACCCAAATGCAGTTTTTCAATGACTCTGTCCCTCCTAGTGTGAGGCATTTATGTGTAATAATGCCCTCTATACAATATAGATATAATTAATTTGTTCAGAAGAAAAAAAATTATTTTCGGATTCTTTTCTTTTATGAGGTTTTCACGCTAGCTACCTGATAATTTCTTGTTAAGATCCCTTATTAAGAGATTATCCTTAATTGTTAAACTTATTCCGAAATACTTTTCATTACCCGACATGCAGTTCGTAAAAAGCCCGCCATTTACCGGATATTGATTATAAACATTCCATGTGCTTGGCCGGAGAGAGCAGTTGTCTGTTCGTCTTCGCTACGTAAGGTTAGTTTATTTATGATGTATTCAGAATCAGTTCTGCTGACGATCATTAGACGCAAGTTGTATGTGAAATCACGGTGATACAGAACATAATTCATTTTTTAAATGTCTTGCTTTGAAAAACTGCATTGGGTATGATTAGTATAATTTGGTAGTAATGACTCTGTCCCTCCTAGTGTGAGGCATTTATGTGTAATAATGCCCTCTATACAATATAGATATAATTAATTTGTTCAGAAGAAAAAAAATTATTTTCGGATTCTTTTCTTTTATGAGGTTTTCACGCTAGCTACCTGATAATTTCTTTAAGATCCCTTATTAAGAGATTATCCTTAATTGTTAAACTTATTCCGAAATACTTTTCATTACCCGACATGCAGTTCGAAAAAGCCCGCCATTTACCGGATATATGATTTATAAACATTCCATGTGCTTGGCCGGAGAGAGCAGTTGTCTGTTCGTCTTCGCTACGTAAGTTTAGTTTATTTATGATGTTTCAGAATCAGTTCTGCTGACGATCATTAGACGCAAGTTGTATGTGAAATCACGGTTGATACAGAACATAATTCATTTTTTAAATGTCTTGCTTTGAAAAACTGCATTTGGGTATGATTAGTATAATTTTGGTAGTAATGACTCTGTCCCTCCTAGTGTGAGGCATTTATGTGTAATAATGCCCTCTATACAATATAGATATAATTAATTTGTTCAGAAGAAAAAAAATTATTTTCGGATTCTTTTCTTTTATGAGGTTTTCACGCTAGCTACCTGATAATTTCTTGTTAAGATCCCTTATTAAGAGATTATCCTTAATTGTTAAACTTATATATATATATATATATAAATATGTATATATAAATGGTGGTGCCCCAGCATGGCCACAGCTCAAGAGCTGAAACTGGAAAACACAAAATAAACATAATATATATATATATGAGAGGTATTGATATCCAGAAGACCCAAGATGGCAGGTATGACTATGTAAGTGCTATGGGAGGACCGTAGTTAGACTCTCGGTTTGATAATAACACGATTGAGGAGTTTAATGAAGGTCTTGTATGAGCATGTATATGTTAAATAAAATGAGACAACAAAAGCAATGCTGTGTGGAATATTGCAGGACATTTATAAAGAGAAAGGTAGTCTTACAGCTGTTTCTAGGATATTAGGAATATCCCTTCACCAGAGATGGTATGAGAGAGTTAACTAGAGGGAAATCATCTCTGATGAAAGGATATCCCTAAATATCCCAGAAACAGTTGTAAGATTACCTTTCTCTTTATAAATGTCCCATAAATTCCACGTAGCCTTGGTTTTGTTGTCTCATTTTATTTAACACACACACACATGCATTTCATAATTTACCTGTAGCTGGTTTGGAATGACATGAAATAGACACAGCTAATTGTGGCAAAAGAGTCAGCAGAAGTTTGTCATTACCTTCTGCTGGAGCTGAGTGGAGCATAGGTGTTTCACTCATAAACACACACATCGCCTGGTCTGAGATTCAAACCCGCAATCCCTCAACCGTGAGTCTGCTGTTCTAACCACTTGGCCATGTGCCTCTCTCTCTCTCTCTCTCTCTCTACACACACACACACACACACACCACACACACACACACACACACACACAGATATATATAATATATATATATATATATATATATATATACATATGTCTGATGTAACATTACTCAAGAGGCTGCATAGGTTGGAGATTGGGGAGTCTCTCCAGGTCAAGCCTCTACTTCTCTGCATACAGAGATCCCACAGCTCCTGTATTCTGGACATATGATTAGAATGTTGCAGGAAAGAAACACAAGACGGATTCTTCAAGCTGAATCAATTGGCAGGAAACCTAGCAGTATACCAAAAATGAGATGGTTGGATGATATCCATAATCTCAGTTGCTCATACTTGGGGAATCTAGCTGGAGAGTGTAATGAGTTGTTTCTGATAGGACACTTTGGGGTAGATGCCTGATGTCTTTACCCCTATGACTCTCCCATAAATACTGAGCAGAGAAAATGGGTGGCTGGATATATATATATATATATATATATATATATATATAATAATAATAAATATTAGGGAATAAATCCAAATTTACAAGGAAAAATCAGATTTAAGATTGAATCCAATTTTATAATAAAATATTATATTATAATAAATTAGAGACAAAACCACTATTATGCAAATCAAACAAAGAAAGACTTAAGCCAATACATAAAATATAAATAATTTATATAAATTAAAATTTAACAAATGAATAACCACTACGATCGTTTCGTGTCAGCACATCTTAGACATTCTTCAGGTGGTTTTTCGCTAAGAAGGTTTAGAAACCACCTGAAGAATGTCTAAGATGTGCTGACACGAAACGATCGTAGTGGTTATTCATTTGTTAAATTTTAATTTATATAAATTATTTTATATTTTATGTATTGGCTTAAGTCTTTCTTTGTTTGATTTGCATAATAGTGGTTTTGTCTCTAATTTATTATAATATATATATATATATATATATATATATATATATATATATATATATAGGTTAAAGGGTAAAGACCCCCTTTTGTTATGAATGACCATGGGATTGCACCTAGTAAGTTCCCTGCTGAGGCACAGGTCCGACCATGGTTGTTTATGGAAGACCAGCGGTCATCCATGCATACCAGCCTCCCATCCTCCCACCACTGATGTTATCCAAGGGAAAGGTAAAGACTGGTACAGTTTGGCACCAGTGACATCACAGCTCATTTCTATAGCTGAGTGACCTGGAGTAATATGAAATAGTGTCTTGCTCAAGAAAACAACACAACCTTGTCTTGGAATTGAACTCACTACCTTGTGATTGTGGGCCTAACACTCTAACCACTGAGCCATGATGACTGACGACAACTGTAGCAACAGCAGTGGCAGTGATGATGGCAATGATGATGATTTCATTAATGATTCCTTCTTTGAGAAATTCATGATACATCTCTGCCTCTCTCTTCCATTGATATCTCCATACATTTGATTACTCATGACACTCCCTAATACCACAGGGATATCACTGCTATCCACACACAGCATTAAAGAAGATGTACTATATATTTGCCGCCATATTCCACTAATGCCTTTGTAATTTCGACATGAGACAGACAGACAGACAGACAGACAGACAGACTACAGGGACAGAGACAGCAAACAGACAGACAGTCAGGCATAAACATTTACAAAATGACAAAGTGTTAAGATTTGATAGTATTTAATGATATATT
>NC_043016.1:23823184-23903184 GCF_006345805.1 Octopus sinensis | reverse complement strand
GGCATTAGGAAGGATATCCAACCATAGAAACCATGACAAAACAGACAGTTGGAGCCTGGACAGTTCTCTAGCTGGCCAGCTCCTGTCAAACCATCCAACCCATGCCAACATGGCAAACAGATGTAAAATGATGATGGTGATGATGACGACGACGACAATGACGACGACGACAACGACGACGATGATGATGATGATGATGATGATGACGACGACGACGACGATGATGATGATGATGATGATGATGTAGCATATAAGTTTCAGGGAAGGCACATTACTTTATTTGCATCCCAAGACCAAGCGGAAAAATTTGAGCAAGACTATAAGATCAAGTAAGCTATGCAGTTGTCAAGAATTTGCAAGATTAAATTATGTTAATTTGCACATCTATCCAACATGCACAAACATATCGAAAAGAACTTCTTTGGGGTTTCCATTATGAAAGTCGACCACACATCTGCACATGGATATACGGGCTTGAACAAAATAGTTTTTGAGGAAAGACTGGTAGTTGCCCATGCATGCAAGTCACCTCTCTCCACACCACTGATGTTTATTGAAAGAAAAGGCCACTAACTTGGGCCAATACAGCTTGGCATCACTGTTACAACAGATGCTGCTATCAGAATGCAAAGAGCCAGAACAGATATTCTATAATTCTTCAGCAGTTCTGTCAATCTAATATCTTGGAGCGGTATTTTTTAGTTGATCTTGAAAGGAAGAAAAGCAAAGTTGATCTCAGCTGGATTTGATCTCATAGAGCAGAGGCATTCTATACTATTCTCCAACAGTTGTGTCTTGTCAACATTTAAAAAGAAAGGCTTGGAATATATATGCAAATTAGAAATTACGGTTCGGCAAAAGAGACCGATAGAATAAGTACTGGGCTTACAAAGAATAAGTCCCGGGGTCGATTTGCTCGACTAAAGGCGGTGCTCCAGCATGGCCGCAATCAAATGACTGAAACAAATAAAAGAGAAATATAGATAGAAAGATAGATAGAAAAGCTAACTAGTAGACAAGTAGGTAGGTTGGTAGGTAGAGAGAGAGAGAAAGAGAGAGAAATAAATAAATGAATGAATGGTCTTTTGTATTGTTTATTTCATTCGATTTTTATATATTGTATTAAATTTTAAAACCATATTATATGTAAACTCAGACGGTTTCACTGATCCCATCAGCTGTTTTGTCCAATTCTATGTTTGGCCCCTAGTGGGTAATAAAGAAATTGAATGATTAAATAAATAAATAAATAAGACAATCTTGCCGATTAGTATTAGTGTGCCTGTTGGCATGAATGCCTTTGTCAGCATCAGTCCTTATAGCTTTTACTAATAAAAGTGTGTCTAAAACAGGAGTTGACTGGTTGGTTAGATAACCAAATACTTAGCCAACAGAATGGTAAGGGGAATGTAGGGAGTAGTTGTAACTGTAACCTGGGATGATTGATTGAGAATTATATGTACTAATATTTGCCTCAGGTAAAAAAAAAAAAGAAGCCAGTTAAGATTAATAGATATTAGGTAACAGAAGAATTCCTCAGTGTAAATAATCAAAGACCAGTTTAGCTACTTCTGTTGGCATTCAAACCGCATTGTCATATTTATTGTCAAGAATTCCAATTACGTGTTCTTTATTCAATATATAACTTTAAATCAGTAAGTTACAATTATGAAGAACATTTAAACTAAATTTTGTACCACATGGGACATTACATTAACATGTAGCTTTTATTGACGTAGCTCAACCAGTTGGCTGTGATGTCAAGGTGTTTGGCTGCTGATCAGAAGGTCATCTGTTCTAATCTTTTGACTATAGCTGTTGTAACATATCCAAATAACATTTGCTTTGCTTCAGTTAGCAATATTGTCAGACCAGTTTCCTCTTAGACTTCACAGTTGAATGTCTAACAAAAGGAAAGGTAGCCAACTTATCATCATCATCATTGTTTAACGTCCGCTTTCCATGCTAGCATGGGTTGGACAATTTGACAGAGGTCTGTCGAATCAGACGGCTGCACCAGACTCCAATCTGATCTGGCAGAGTTTCTACAGCTGGATGCCCTTCCTAACGCCAACCACTCCGAGAGTGTAGCGGGTGATTTTACATGCCACCAGCGGTACTGGCAACAGCCAAGCTCAAATGGTGCTTTTTATGTGCCACCTGCACAGGAGCCAGTCCAGCGGCACTGGCAACAGACTGACTCCTGTGCAGGTGGCACATAAAAAGCACCATTTGTGCATGGCCGTTGCCAGTACATGTATTTACTAGTGTCTCTTCTCCTTTTAATTATTTTAATTCTTCCTCTATGGAAGGAGTTGGTTTCTAACAAAGATATAAAGCTCCATTATTGGAATGTAGATTACAAAAGCAATTTCACATTTTAAACCTAAGAAAAGTCTTGCACAGTTTTACTGTTATGTGTAATGTGCAAGTCAGTTGATTTTTTTCATTTTTTGTGAAAACCCAAGCTTATCCAGACTGACAGTTTGGCATTAACTTACAAAACCAAGTGTTCCAGTTGTTGGTATAAATGTATATTTGTAATTCAGATATAGAAGCTGGTTTCAAAGTAGTTGTCCATAGTTATCTTCCTTTTTTGTTTCCAAAGAGGTATGTATGTATGTATGTATGTATGAGTGTGTCTGTGTATGTATGTATGTGTGTGTGTGTGTGTGTGTGTATGTATGTATGTATGTACGTATGTATGTATGTATGTATGTATGTATGTATGTTTGAGTGTGTCTGTGTATGTATGCATGTATGTATATGTATGTATGTACATATGTATGTATGTATGTATGTATGTATGTATGTATGTATGTATGTATGTGTGTGTGTGCGTATGTGTGTGTGTATGTGTGTGCACGCATACATGCATGCATGCATGCAGGCAGGCAGGCAGGCATGTACATATGCATGCCTGTGTGTGTGACATGCACATGTGAATATGTGATTAAGAAGTTTGCTTTCTAGCTATGTGGTTTCGGGTTCAGTCCCACTGTGTGGCACTTTACGCAAATATCTTTCAACTATAGCCAGAGGCGAATCAAAGGGGAAAGCTAAAACGATGACAGTGGTGATGACATTGATATGTAAATGCTCCAGCAAAGCTGGATAACTTTCAAAATAAATATAAAAAGGAAAGAGAAAGTAAAAAAATGAAAACTAAGAAAATGTAAGAGGAAATTTTATTCAAAAAAAAAAGACAAATAAAGCTTCCAAAATTTTTTTTCTTTTCTAATTACAGATAATGAAAAATGGTCAGTGAAAGATATTTCAAATTTATTATTGATTTTGCTTTGGTTATCAGTTTCTTTTTCATATTGTTTTTGATTTTGGAAATGAGTTTTTCTTTTATATTTATGGAACAACTTACCTTTCCGTGTAACTTTGACAGGTTATTTATTTATTCTTTACAAGTAATCTTTAAAAACAATTATCATTTTAAAATTCTTTACTGGTTGCATAAGTGTCCAAGAATATCATGGCCTGTATGATGATCTTATTTCCACTTTTACCAAGAAGCTGCCAGCAGTCTGCTACAAATACTTTCTACAAGACAACTCTGACGTACACTATTTCCTTTCTCTTTCTTTTTTTCTTTCTTTCTTTCTTTTTTCTTTTATATTTTTTTTTTGTAAATTGAAGTAACCTAAATAACCTTTCCAGATCTTTTGGCAGAAGAATGCCTAGTATGAACATATGAACATTTTTAGAAGCCTGAGTGCCTCAATCCTGCTGAAGATGAGAGCAACATTACAGCTTTACAATAGGAACAGATATCTATTCCGCCAATAAATTCCAATGTTTGTATTCATAAACTGAACAAAATGGAATACACTATATCAGTGGTTCACAACCAGGATCCAGGCAGCCCCTGGGGTCCATATAAGATTTGTGGGGTTCCATGCAACAAAATAGTAAATTGGGGATCTACCATTGTATTTTAAGGGCCCCTGAAAATTTTTTTTTTTAGATGTATGTATTGGTATATATCGCAAAAGTGTAAGAGAGGACAGAAGAGAGATGGTGTAGTGCTAGGGTATACTCACAAGTAACAAGAATATGAGCATAGAACATGGTTAGAAACATAGGACATGGGTGTAGGTGTTTATTGGTGTGGGGAGCAGCAATGCAGTTAGCAGGGCAGTGAGGGGATTGGAAAACAATCATAATTTATAAAGAAGGAGTGTGAGGAAGTGAAAGATGCAGTTAGAAGAGTTGTAGTTTGATTTCTTAGGGTAGAATGGGTGGGACACAACTCTTCTAGCACTCAGTTTCAAGGATGGGTCTTCTCCAGAATCTCATATTTCCAAATATCTCAGTCCACTGTCATTTCCTCCATGAGCTCCAACATCCTAAGATCAGTCCTCACCACTTCATGCCATGTCTTCCTGGGTTTCCCTCTTCCACAAGTACCATCCACTTTCAGCGACAGGCACTTCTGTATGCAGCTGTCTTCAATCATACACATCACATGTCCAAACCAATGCAATCTGCTCTCCTGCACACCACATTTAATCCCTCTTATGCCTAATTTTTCTCTCAACACAGTTGTGCTCTGTCGGAGCATACTACCTTCATTCCTCTCCAGTCTACGCATATCCTCTGCAGTCAGAGCCCATGTCTCACACAAACTTCATACAATCTTCTTTTCACTCTGAGAGAGAGAGAGAGAGTCCTTTTGCTGCCAACAGAGGTAGTAGTTCTCTGAACTTCCTCTACTCCATTTTTATTCTAGAAACAATACTTTCAGAGCATCCACCTCCATTACTAATTTGGTCACCTAAATAGCAGAAACTATCTACTACTTCAAGAGAGCCTCCTGGGCATTTGAGGGAGTTTAAGTCCCTTGTGCTCTTAGTGCTTAATGTTCCTGCACATCTACCACACACGAAAGTAGCCTTATCTGATAACCTTCCCATGATTCCACTGCATCTCTTATGCATACACTTGGTGCAGCAAATGGAATTACATCCCATTCCTTTCCTACATATTGGACAGGGCCATTTACCAGCTGGAATGAGAGTCTTATCACCTTTCTTGCTAATAACAATTTTAGTCTTAGCTAAGTTAACTTTAAGGCCCTTCAATTCCACATTTTGCTTCCAAACCTGGAACTTCTTATCCAATTCTGCTTCAGATTCTGCAATAAGAGCAAGATCATCAGCATATTAGCAGTTCCCATTGACATCCCATTTTGAATTAATCTGTTATGGCCTGAAGAACTATGATGAATAAGAGGAGACTAAGAACTGATCCCTGGTGTACACCAGCACGTACGTTAAATTTATCACTGTATTCAATACCAACTCTCACCTTACTGACAGTACGTGGTTTGAACTGTTCTAACAAGCCACTCTTCTACATATACATATGTACACATACATATATATATATATATATATATATATATGTAAATTTAATGCACAATATATGGATTTATATGATCCAGTGAATTCAGTCAGTGGAGATTATTTGAAAGAAAGTTGCATAATGTTGGCTGAAAAATGGCCGTTATCCTATGGATATCAAATGATGAAATAAATATATTCATTTCATACATTCTGACATTCTTTATATTTTCTCTGTCTCTGTTGCTGTCTGTGTGTGTGTGTGTGTGTAAATATATATATATATATATATATATATACATTTTCGAAATGTAACTACATGTGGATTGTTGGCGATTTTTTTCCTCCGTCTTCCTTTTCTCTTGGACTTTCCTCTGTTTTCTGTTTCTGAAGAACAGCTTTACTCAAAACATAAAGCTTCCTTTCTTTCCTTCCCTGAGCATTTGTTAATACTTTAAACATACCACGTCCTCACGTTGTTGTTTTTTTCTTGTGTTTTTTCTTTGTTTATATATATATATAAATATATTTATATATATGTATGTATATTTTTTTATTTTTATTTTATCTAGTTTCAGCTCACAAGCTGTGGCCATGCTGGGGCACCACCATTTATATATTTATATATATATATATAATAAATATTAGGGAATAAATCCAAATTTACAGGGAAAAATCAGATTTAGGATTGAATCCAATTTTATAGTAAAATATAATATAATATTAATTAGAGACAAAACCACTATTATGCAAATCAAACAAAGGAAGACTTAATCCAATACATAAAAAATTTTATATAAATTAAATATAATTAAGATATCCACTACGATCGTTTCTTGTCACTTCAATGGACATTCATCAGGTGGTTTCAAGACCTATGCAATTTTGAACTATGACTTCATAGTTCAAAATTGCATAGAAGGTCTTGAAACCACCTGATGAATGTCCATTGAAGTGACAAGAAACGATCGTAGTGGATATCTTAATTATATTTAATTTATATAAAATTTTTTATGTATTGGATTAAGTCTTCCTTTGTTTGATTTGCATAATAGTGGTTTTGTCTCTAATTAATATTATATATATATATATATATATATATATATATATATATAATAACATAAATAAATATATAAACATATGCATATATACATACATATATGTACATACCTACATCTATATGTATATATATACATGCATATATGGGTACAGGACACCAAAAAAATGTTGAACACAATGAGAAACAAAAACATAGAAACAAACTTTTTTTCAAACAACAAAGAAACAGAGTCCTTGTTTCGTCTACTCCACATTTCAAAGGTAAGGACAAGACGCGATTTCATTGAAACAGTCCTTCTTGCAAAGCAAATTAAATAAAATTTGGGACTTTTTGCGAAGGGGTAAAAGAGGTAACAAGAATAGGGCAGTAAAAACAAGACAAGACAGTAAAAACAATACAAAAAAAAAAATAAAAGACAGGACAAGGAGAATAACACAGTAAAAACAAACGATGAGGGCTGTTAAGTCAAGTCGATGGAAAAACTATTTTGAACGCATATATACATATATATGTATATGAGAGAAAATTGAGTATACAAATCTTCAGCTGTTGTGTACAAGAAAGAAGACTGAACTGGTATGGTCATGTGTTGTTTATGGATGAGGACAGCTGCATAAAGATGTGTTGATCTCTAAATGTGGAGGGAACCTGTAGAAGAAAACCCAGGAACATGTGGGATAAAGTGGTGAAAAATGATCAAAATATTGATCTTCACAGAGGAGATAGCATAGGATTGAGATGATTTGTGAGTTGTTGCGCTTGAGAAAACATGTCCAGCTAAATAAAAATCAAGGCCGTAAAGACATGTCATTTATGTCCACACCCCTGCACACAAGGTGTCCCTAACTTATTCCAAACAACCCATCTTCCTAACTCCTACCCCATCTCACTTGCTGTATTCCCTTTTCCTCTATCCTCCATTCTCCTTTCATACACTCATGAACCTACCTACATACAATATATCCCTGTTAAACTTCTTCTTCACAACATTTTCCTAACACCTCATCTCTTTAGCTGTGTCCACATGTTACATCCTCTCCCCTCCACCATCCACTCTCCTTTCACAATCTCAAGAACTCAACCAGCCTCTCCAATCCTGGTCCACTTCCCTGTAACTTGGGTATATACTTCTCTCTCTTTCTTAACGATGTAACCATATATCTCCCCTAATGCAAGACACCTATTTCCTGTCCCTCTATTCATAAATTAACCTCACATCTCCTGGCACAAAGCCACCTCCTCAAGTTAGAGGAGTCTTGTCTTGCAAGTTACTTGGTGACGTCACTACTGCTAGTGCTTCGTAAAAAGTACCCAGCACACTTTGTAAAGTGGTTGGCATTAGGAAGGGCATCTAGTCATAGAAACAATGTCAAAGCAGTCAGTAGGACCTGGCAGTCTTCTGACTGGTTACCTGCTGTCAAACCCTACAACCTATGCCAGTATAGGAGGACATTATATGATGATTATGATGATGATGGTATACAAAGACAGATAGAGAGATTAATAGCTAGACACACACACACACAATATTTTGTACATTTTACTTCAGATCAGGAATTTGATAATCAGAAACCTGCTTTTGCTAACTTAGTACACCACTATAATCTGTGAATATTTAAGCTAATGATGACTAAACCAGTAAGCCCTGCCTGCCAAACCTGCTTGGTGAAGTAGAGGTTGATTTTCAAATACCCTAAAGCATAGGTTCTCAAAGTGGGCGCTATTGCCCTCTCCCTCCCCCGTGGGCGTTTAGAGGGTCCAGGTGGGTACTGGTGTCTGAGTGGGGCAGTAGCAAAAACGGAGGCATTGGGAGAAAGGCAGTGGATTGGGGGACACATGAATTTATAATATTATTATAGTGTTGCATACAAATTATATACCTACCTATCTACAAATTATATACCTACCTATCTACCTACCTACATACATACTTACCTACCTGCCTGTCTAACTATCTGTCTATCTATCCATCTAGCTATCTATCTATCTATCTGTCTATCTATCTATCTCACTGTCTATCTGTCTGTCTATTTGCCTATCTCTCTGTTTCCCTCTCTATCTATTCAGCTGTCTGCCTGCTTTTCTGTCTCACTGTCACTATATCTGTCTGTCTACCTGCCCACCTGCCTGCCTGCCTATCTATTTATCTGTCTGTCTGCCTGCCTGCCTGCCTGTCTTTCTCTATTTATCTTTACTATTTATTTCTCTCTCTAAATATCTATATAGCTATGTATCAGGTCATTACATAAATAATGCAGTTTTTTTTCTATTACATGAACTAAAAGTTGCAGGGAGAGGGGATAAACTACTTGGATCAGCTTGCTATAACAGCAGGTAGTAATTTTATTTTGTCCTTGTTCTTTGTGCAAGTTTTGAAGAGTGCAGTTCGATTTTAACAATTATTTTTTTCAAATCTATAATGAAAGTGACAAAGGAGCATATTCCGCATATTTTGCTGTATGAGTTCAATAAAGACCAACAACGCAACGGAAAATGCAAGGAATATTAATGCAGTATATGGGCATCGGACAGTAGTGTAAACCAGTGTCAACGGTGGTTCCACGCATTCCGAGCTGGAAACTATAGCCTAGAAGATGCACCTCATCCTGGAAACCTTGATGGAACAAAATCCCATCATAACTGTTGAGGAACTAGCAGAGAAACTTGGATTTGGTCAATCAACCATTCATTGACACCTGTGTGCCATCAGAAAAGTTAGCAAATTAGTTCAATGCGTTCCTCACAAACTTTCCGAGTCTAATCACATGCAGAGAGTGAATGTGTACTCTTCTTTGCTGTCATGTCTCACAAATGAACCTTTTTTGGACTGAATGGTGGTGAGAGTGGCTTAAATAAGTGCTGGAAGAAAAAGTGACCATCTTTGGTTTCAAGACAAAAGATGTTCTCCTATCAGGATAATGCTTAGCCACATACAGCAAAAGATGACATTTCAAAGGTTGGAGCAGTTTGAATGGGAAATGATGCCCCACCCACTATATTCGCTAGACATTGCCCCTATCTGATTATCATTTATTCCACAGTCTTCAAAATCATTTGGACAGAAAAGATATGAATTCTGTAGATGAGGTCAGAACAGTACTGGAAGAGTATTTTTCATCATGGACAAGTGAATTTTGGAAGAGGGGCCTTGCTAGTCTACATATAGATGGAAGAACATTGCAGAAAAGGAAGGAGAGTATATTTTAGATTAAAAAAGAACTTTGTTTATCTTAATTTTGAAAAATAGAAGAAGTATAAAAAAATTGCATTATTTACAAGATGACCCAATGTCTTTGTGCGTGTGTGTGTGTGTGTGTGTGTGGGTGTGAGAGAGAGGTAGAGAAATTGTGTGTGTACATGGCTTAAATTAGCTCTTTTCTGACATATGACTATTGTGCTTTGCTGTTTCTTCACTTGTTGACAGTTTAATAGTTTTAAACATTTAAAGTGTCAACAACGTTGCATAAGCATTTTATTACTATAAAATATGATTTATTAAGCATTTTCTTGCACTCTACTATTTTATATATTTAATTTCAATCCCTTGTGAAGTTACATCTAGAATTTCTTGAACCACAAGCAGACAGCGGACATTTCATGGTGGCCATCTGAATATCAGGTGCATACTCAGCAACGAAATACTACCACCTGTTCAACCTCAGATGTATGTCATATGTGTAAAGTAGGTGGGAGGCAGTGTTGTCTAAGGGGTTGGATTCTTGTCTTTTATATAATAGAGGATATATTCATCATTAGGGTAACCTCTTACAAGGAGACACTACATTTGCAAAGTAAAAAAAAGGGTGGCATATGATAAAAGGTGATCATACTATATAGAGAGTTAACAGCCTCTATATGTGCTTATTGATATGCATAAATATATCATCATCACCATCACCATTATCATTTAGCTTCCATTTTCCATGCTGGTATAGATTGGATGGTTTGACAAGTTCCAGTGAGCCACAAGGCTGCAGCATGCTCCATGTCAGATTTGGCATGTGGATGACCTACCTAGCACCATTTATTTTACTGCATGCACTGGATGCTTTTTTTTCTGGCCACCAGTACAAGAAAGGTTGTCAAGTAACTTGCAAGACAAAAATGAACAAGAATATTTGTTCATTAGCATTGTCTTTACAGAGAGTCTTTTGGAAAGAGTAGAAGAGTCCTCAAAAAGAGATTAATAACTGCTTTCATTTAGTGAGACTTACATGCCACAAACTAATTTATATGTGGCTTTTTCTATTATCATTTAAACATATACATAATGAGAGAAAATATCACTGACTATTATATCCAGAAAACTAAGAATAGTATTGGAAAAACTAGACAGTTCATTTAAAAGGTTGAATGCTAATCTTTTCTGTTGTAATTCCACATAGAAGAGAAAATAGAGTGAAAATAGAATTTCAGAAACAAAAAAGGAAAAGCTGCACTAATATTTAACTGTATATTCTAGCATCAATATAGAAAAGTAAAAATATAAGGAATAAATATAAATCAACTGATCCAATTAACAATTGACTAAATATATATAGGAAGGCTGTTTTTACTAATGGATCTAGTATACAATTTGAAATCATTTAGAAAATTCGTCATCTTAAATGGATAAATAATGTAAGATTGTGCCCTATGAGAGTTATTTATAAGGAACAGCTGTTTCTATTTATTTTCCTGGAATAAATTTTCAATACTTATTTAATATTCGATTCAGTTTTAAACAATATAAAGAAATGACGATGAAAATAAATTAATATAAAGTTTAGTTACAAATAAGTTCTTAAGTAAAATAAAGAGGAAATGTTTATAAGCTACTCATTACAAAAGTCCATACTGAAGGAAGAAACGAACGAATAAGATTAATGCTTCTCTAAACTGTAGGAAGATGGTTAAATTAATCTTTTTTGAGTTTGGAAAAATAACGTAGCTTCTTTATAAATCGATGAACAGTGTCAAACACTGTTATAAAGATCCTTTAAAATGAATTTTAAACACTGAAAAGAGAATAAATATATTTCGTTTTTGGATTTGGTTTACAAGATTCTTTATACGAGTTCGTGTGTTGAAGCATATTCTGTTGTCTGAGGAGAGTCATTTTCTTTTTGTGCCTTATAATGTAACACACTCACCGGTAAAATTTCCACTTATTTCTTTTTTATTTTCCTAAAATTTTCGTTGCGTCTTGCAACCTTTTCAATAGTCTTGACTCTGTCCGTTATTTACACTGCAGCATTTGAATTCATAATATAAAACAGGAAGAAATGCAGTGTAAATAACGGACAGAGTCAAGATTATTGAAAAGGTTGCAAGACGCAACGAAAATTTCAGGAAAATAAAAATAAGAAATAAGTGGAAATTTTACCGGTGAGTGTGTTACATTATAAGACACAAAAAGAAAATGACTTTCCCCAGACACAACAGAAGAAGAATAATTCTTTCTATCATAAACACAAGACCTGAAATTTAGGGACCAGTTGATTACATCAACTCCAGTATTCAACTGGTACTAATTTCATCGACCCTGAAAGGATAAAAGGTAAAGTCAACCTCGGCAGCATTTGAATTCATAATATAAAACTGGAAGAAATGCTGCTAAGCACTTTTTCCAGCGTAATTGTTAGCTTACCGCTCTAATAACCCTTTCGACTATAGCCACAAGGCCTGAAATTTGGTGGGAAAGGGGCTAGTCGATCACATCGACCCTAGTTCTCAAGTGGTATTTATTTTATCGCCCCTGAAAAGATGAAGAGTAAAGTCGACCTCAGCAGGATTTGAACTCAAATGATTTCACTGTTCGTTGCTCAAGAAGTGGGGATTCGCTGTAGTTTCTTTTTCATTTTTTTTTTTTAGGGGACGGACAGCCAAACAGAAAAGATCTTTCATTTTATTTCTATTTCTATTTTATTTTCCATTCAAAAACTTCAACTTTTACTAATTCAATTCTTAGATAGACTCACACAGAAATTTGTGACAGCAGTTTAAAATAGTTATGTGGAACCACAGCTAAATTCGATCACAAAACAGTGAAACAATACGCTATGGAACTCACATTGAGGTATTCCACTGAAAAATCAAGTAACAAAGCTAAAATTCCACCCTGGGAAACAAAATAACCTAAATTAAAAGAAAAACGCAAAACAATGAGCGAACCTTCAGTTCCTTCGGAACAAACTACGGAGTAAATACATACACATACAATATTTAGGCTCCTATTAAAAGACCAACCTAAATATAGCACCTTGAACAGAAGGATATCCCAGACAAAATGCTTAATGGCGTTTTTTCCCTAGCTTAACGTTTTCAGAACAAATCACGCTAAGGTTAATTTTACCTCTCATCCTTTCGGGGTCCCTAAGTATCACTTGAATAATTGATTTACTCCATGAACCTTCTTCCCCAAATTTCAAGTCTTCTGCCAATATTAGAAAAAATTATTATTATCATTATCATCATATAGATTATTCTTTTCATCTCAAGATTCGTTTAAGCGAGTTTTGTTATACATAAGTCATTTCTCATTAAAAAAAAAAGAAGTAAATAATATCTGAAAGTAAACAAGGATACGATTTACTGTTTTCAGTTTTATTTGGATGAATGTTGAATTACATCAAAGAAAAACTGAAATGAATGTTAGGTACGCGAGGTAAAATGTTGGTTGTATGATGAAGCATTTCAAAGGGTAGAGTTTGGGACTTGGAAAACCATATCTGATAATGAAGGAAATCGGAAACTCCGCCGTCTTTCTATAGTTTTACGTTTGTATCCCATATTATCATCTCATGGTGCCAAAATGTACAACTAAGAGTTTGGAATTGCTAAAATTGGAACACTTTTGGGGAAAACCGTTACAACAGGAAATCCATATAAGATCGAATATATCTTACAATTGATAATATATTTAATGTTTTTCTTGGAAATATAACACTATAATCGTTAAGTAAAATCGCATTGTCAATAGTAACTTTATTGTAAATTTTTAAGAAAAGTGCTTTGGTTTTCAATTCTCTCCAAAAGCAAATTAGGCTAAAATTTATGTTATAATAATTTTACTGTTTTTCAATATCAACATGAAAAAGCCTCAAACTTAGGGAACGGGTTTAGGCGATTAAATCGACCCTTTACATAAGCAATACAACTACAGAAAGACGAAAACAAAGTCGAACTCAGCAGGATTTGAACTCAGAACATAGAGGTCAGTAACCAACGCAACAATTTTTACGAAATGGTTATGACGTAATAATACAGAAGTTAGCGTAAATTCACTAAGTGATTATGACTTAATAACACTAAGGTTATCGTAAATTCACTTCTGATTCGAATTCGCTTCGAGAATGTTGTCCAGCCATCTTTCGGTACAAGTACCATAACTGCCACATGTGTTTGTTTACATTTGAAGAAGAAAATCGTCACTCTCCGTAAAGATTTTTTTATATGGGGGGTTAGGGTTAGGGGTGGGAGAAAAGGGTTTCTTTTTTCTTCAGAAATGTAAACAAACCCACGTGGGTTTATAATTGGCAGTTATGGTACTTGCACCGTAAGATCGCCGGTTGTTCATACCGGTCTCTAGTTAATTACGAATCTGTGATATCTTTGTGTTTAATCGTCTGTCTGTTAAATATTTTGTACTTGAGTCAGTTTACTGATAACTTCGTCAGTTTATATACGAAGTTATCGTCTGCCTATTTTTCAATCTTTTTTTTTTCATTCCGAGTTTCAGATAGTGTTTTCGATAATGTTAGGTAATGTTGAGGACCCCTGGTTCGTCCACGTCCGCGAAAGCCCATCGCGGACGACATCTGGCCAACGTTTTCTTTATTTTGAGGAAAGGTTGCGAGAGGCTCTTCCGCCGGTGCACTAGGAAAAGGAATGCCGTTGCTCCCGATCCTAGCTCTATAACAGGATCTCTCTATAATAGGGCTGCTTCACCTACTGTAGAAAGCATATCTAGTGTTAGGGTTGCCAGCTTTTCATCTCTCTCAAGTAGGAGTATTGTGGTTCCTTGTTCTTCTGCTTGGGTAGATGCTCAGCTGGGCAGGGTAAGTCTGTCATCCAATTGTTCTCATAGGTTAGGTTTCCTTCTGTGCTGCTCTAGGAGAACTATATCCATGTCTGCTCTAGGCACGAATCACACTAGAGCTGGGGACATAGAGTTGGGTAGGGGTGATGCCGATCGTAGATATAGATAGTAGGTAGATTGGGATAGTACATGTTGTACATAGCTAAGGAACCAAATATAGATACCTAAAATGAGCAGCTCAACTTTCTATGATACCAACTTACATCCATATTACACGCTACCTTTTAAAATGTAGGTTTAGCTGAGGCCCCTTCCCACCTTGGCCTTTTCTAAAGGCAGTATTGACATTGAGTAGACATTCTTGGACAAGTGAAAATGAATTCATTCACCTAGTGACATCACTAGAACCAAATACAACAGAAAGCAAAGCAATGGAGAGCTGCCGTGACATATACTCAACAACCATTGACTTCTACCAACTGCAATGGAAGACAGGCATCAATGGAAGCTTGTTTTAATGAAACCCCACCAACATCGATCCCATGGTCAGATGAAACTCCACAAGACTCAAACTACTGTGTTCAATGGGGATTTTAATGCCCTAACCGGAGAGAAAAGGGCCACCTATGAACCCTTTAAAAGCCATCAATGACCAGTTGGTCACTGAATTTAATCTCACATGAGAAACCTAATCCAACAGTAAATCCAACAGCTTGTCTGACCACTTCTTCATTATCTTGTCTGTGTTCAGATTCAGATTAAAATGAACTCTTGGAGAAGTGAACATCAACTAATTCACCAAATACCTGTGTGACAACCAACATAAGCTAAAAGAAAGAAGCAAACACTTGGAATAGCATATATGGAGATGCTGAAACTTCACTCTCAACAGCCCTCAACTTAACCAGCTGTAAAGAAAGGCAGATATTATAGGGTCCTCATTCCCAAAGAGGCCTGATGAAGGTTGCTCCAGCAATTCATGTAAGTGTAATATATATTTACACTGGTAGAATGATAAAAGGATGAGTGGAAGAAAGGCAGGGAAGGAGGAGAGATGAGATAAAAAGTATTGATAGCAAACAAAATGTGTGAAAATGTAGATGAAACAGTTCACTTGATACAAGGAGAGCCTTCAACTGGGGTCAATCAAGGAACCCCACAGATCCAGGATAAGCCTGACCACAAAAGGGCTAAGCCATTGGCCACCTGTTGTTTTCCAATCTGCAGGTGTATGCTTAGAGTACTATTCACCCTAATAACTTTTACCACAGTCACCAATTTTGAGAGATAAGCTGGAGGAGAGCACTTTCGTCTCCAGCCTCACTTTTCTTTCTCTGTGGAGCTTCTAAAAGGGAATGTGGCTCAGCCAAGGAGCAAGATATCTGTACTCAATCCTTTCAGCCCAATCCACCACAAAAATAAAAACAAATAATGATAATGATAATAATGTTGATGATGATGATGATGATCTTCAAAATGTTTTTTAAATTTTTTTGTTTCAGTGATTACGCTGCAGCCATTCTGGAACACTGCGTTAACCACGGCACTCTTAACAGCCATGAAAATACCAAATGAAAAGGAAGACAGGCATCACAATGACCTCATTATCAAAGAAGTTTGATGACAATGATGTTATCAAAGCTACCCAACAATTTCTGAAAGTGTCTACATTTACTAACAAATATTTGTACAATAAAAATATACATATCAACATTCTTGTTTTTCTTCAGTCATTGGTCTATAATATTGCTGGGTGACTGGCCTGAAGTGTTATTTAGTTGATGAAATCAATCCCACTACATATTTTAAGTCAGGTTTTTATTAATCTGTTTTGTTTTTTCTTTTTGAAGCTGCTAATTTGGAGGGATGAACAGAAACCAAAGCCAGCTGTTAAGCAATGAGAAATAGGGGTGCATGCCTGCACACACACACACTCACTCACAAACATAACCCCTTTCACTGAAGTAAATCCCCAGAAGAATTTTCCCTCATCTCCAAATTTTGTGGACTTCATTCTAATCTAGATCTCAATCATCTCTTACCCACACACAAGCCATACATCCTATTCTTCTCAAGACACCAACTGTCAACCAATCTCACTGGTACCAGCTACACTCTATTTTACATTACCATGAAAGGTGGTGTCTGCTTACATAGACACCTCTCGCCTTTCACCTGCATATCAACAATAATGACACCTAGCTACTCCCTATCAAAGTCTCCCACCATTACACCCCAAAATAGTTTTGCACCTGTGATACTGTCCTAACATCTCAAACCACCTGCATCTCTCTGATCACATCCCCGCCTGCCTTCAGGATATATGCCTTACTTCAACCCTTTTTGAATTCATTGGTGACTCCCTCATTCATCCCAAGTCTTTTACTTGGACTTGTTCCAACTTATCTCATTCCCTACACTGTCCTAATATACATCAAACTATAAATGTCATTGCCCCTCCTGGGTCATCTGATCACCACCTCATTGCAAATATCTGAATAGTGGAGTTTGCATCATCCGTCCAAATGTATGATGCCAGAACTACAAAAACTTCCAGAGTAGACACTGACTATATCTTATCAGTAGTGTTTGACCACCTCCAGTAGTTCCTGCTCTTTATTTTAAAGGGTTGTGTCATTCCAAACCTGCTTTAAGGTCTTTGGAAACATCTTTTGGTCTCCAATACCTTGCTTCTCAGATCAAGTAGTAGGCTTATTGCTGGTTATATCTTCAATATATCTTTTGAATGGACCCATCTATATAATATCCCAATAAATACCTTGCTAACCTACATAACAGATGAAGCGTTAGGGTTGTTCTTTTGAGCTCAATTCACTTTGCAATTTTTGGTGCTAAGCTGGCATTTAACAGCATATTCTAGTATGGCAAACTGGCAGAAACGTTAGCATGCCGGGTGAAATGCTTAGTGATATTTCATCTGCCATTAAGTTCTGAGTTCAAATTCCGCCGAAGTTGACTTTACCTTTCAGCCTTTCGGGGTCAATAAATTAAGTACCAGTTACGCAGTTATGTAATTGACCTAATCTCTTTGTCTGTCTTTGTTTGTCCCCTCCATGTTTAGCCCCTTGTGGGCAATAAAGAAATTAAAAAAATTATATTGAAAAGTAAAGATATAAGGAATAAATATAAATGTAAATATTACATCAACTGATCCAATCAACAATTGACTAAATATATATGGGAAAGCTGTTTTACTAATGGATCTGGTATACAATTTGAAATCATTTAGAAAATTCATAATTTTAAATTGTTAAATAATATAAGATTGTGCCCTAGGAGAGTTATTTATAAGAAACGGCTGTTTTCCTGGAATAAATTTTCAATATTTATCTAATATTCAATTCAGTTTTAAACAATATAAAGAAATGACGATGAAAATAAATTAATATAAAGTTTAGTTGCAAATATGTTCTAAAGTAAGATAAAGAGGAAATGTTTATAAGCTACTCATTACAAAGGTCCATATTGAATAAATGAATGAATGAAATTCTTGCCTCTCAAAACTGTATGTAAATGGTAAAATGAATCATTCTTTTAGTGTACAAAATAATGCAGAAAGACAAAACAAAATGGCTTTTTATAAAAAGACAATGTCACATATTTTTATAATAATTGTTGCAAATGAACTTTGTACCCTGGAAAGTTAATAATGATAATGTTTTCTACTATGGGCACAAGCTGGTGCTTACTTTATTGACCTTAAAATGATGAAAGGCAAAGCTGACTTTGAGAGAATTTGAACTCAAAATATAGATGAATGAAATACCGCTGAGTATTTTGTCTGGTGAGCTAACGATTCTGCCAGCACTAATAATTATATAAAGCATTTCAGTGTTCTTGAACTGTTAAGAAACTATTTATCACAATTCTGTTGGTAATTTAGTTCCTCAAGCAATGAGGTTTTGCTATTTTCCTGATTTTGTGTGATTATGTTGTTTTTGTTTTATTTTACCCCAACAAAACATTAATTTTACTCATTGATTTCTTGGGCAAAAAAACCTCCATAAACTTGTGGTGGTATTTTGGGAAATGTAAAAATTATAATGTTCAACCACTGCTAAACTCAATCACAGGATAGCGAAACAATAAAGCATCAAACTCATTGAGCTCACATTAAGGTATTCCACTGAAGGTCAAGTAACAAAACTAAAATTCCCGGTTAACATGCAGTTTACTGTTGCTAAATAAGTGAAAGTAAATTGCCCTAAAAAAATGAATGTAAATTGCAAAAGAAATAAGAAATGATATACCAAAAACTTCTTTAAAAAACCCAGTAAACTCATTATGCCATGTCCACAGGCACCTCCCTGTACAGTATATTCTAGTGTTAAGTATTTCAGAAATAGGATCTGAGGTACACTATTCCAACATAGTATACCCAGCAATAAACACTTCAGAAAAAGCAATTTGGTTTTTTGCATGTTGACACATGATAAAGGACAAGTTACAGATGAGCAAATCAATAATCATGTACTCTGTTTGATACCAGAGATGTTCTTGTCTGTTGCTTGACCTTAATAATAATTATAATAAATGTCCTGATGCAGCACCAAGCAGTGGCTTTCGTTGCTTCTGGTCATAACTGATTGGAAGTGTTATCATGTACATTGTTTTGCCTTGGTATAAAAGACATGTTACAACAAATATTCCTCTTAATACCACAAATTGTCACTTGTTTGACCTTAACCACTTGAACATGTCCTTTAGTGGCTGACAATATGTGCATCCCTGATCATAAGTAGGAGTGGTGGAGGATTCTTTGGGGTTTGAATAAATATCATAACAAAAGTCAAGTTTGAAAGAAATATTAACCATTTTTCATACTTTATAGGGGTAAGCAAATAAGAAATAACAGTTGCTACCCAAAGAAAGAAATTGAGTTACTCAGTTTGATAATTTGATTAATGTAGATGTAGGGAACAGACTGTTGTCACTCTAGGTTTCTATTGCAGTTTAGTTTCATGCTTTTAGGACAATTTACTTTCACGTTTTTATTATAGTAAACTGCATATTAACCAAAGTGGCCATGCTTGCAACTCTCTCTTTACTCTTTTACTTGTTTCAGTCATTTGACTGTGGCCATGCTGGAGCACCGCCTTTAGTCAAGCAAATCGACCCCAGGACTTATTCTTTGCAAGCCTAGTACTTATTTCATCGGTCTCTTTTGCCGAACTGCTAAGTTATGGGGACGTAAACACACCAGCATCAGTTGTCAAGCGATGGTGGGGGAACAAACACAGACACACAAACATATATACACACATACATACATACATACATACATACATACATACATACATATATATACACATATATATGACGGGCTTCTTTCAGCTTCTGTCTACTAAATCCACTCAAAGGCTTTGGTCGGCCCTAGGCTATAGTAGAAGACACTTGCCCAAGATGCCATGCGGTGGGACTGAACCTGGAGCTATGTGGTTTATAAGCAAGCAACTTACCACACAGCCACTCCAACGCCTGTTTACATTTGAGCTGAAACCTATGCCAATTTTCATCTTTGTTGAAGAAAATTTTCTGAAAGAAATCTTTGCAGAAAGTTAAGTGCAATGTCAACAATTTAATTATTAAATATGTTTCTCTTTCATTATTATGCTGGCAAATTTTATGCGGGAGTGGGGGTGGGGAATCAAAATTTGGAATGAGATGATTTGAAACTCTTCAAAAAAGAATTTCTTTTCAAATTTTATCATGATAATTGTAATTTATACCCTCTATAATATATCCTTAAAAACTTTTATAGAAAAATATGCATTTTAAAAATGCTATGGGTGGAAAACAAAGCTGGCAGGTGGGGTGACATAATTCTGTAGTTATACCTCATTGTTTTGGCCTGCACGTATTTATATAAAAGCAGAGACAATACCTATTTCTTTACTACCCGCAAGGGACTAAACACAGAGAGGACAAACAAGGACAGACAAACGGATTAAGTCAATAATATCGACACCAGTGCGTAACTGGTACTTATTTAATCGACCTCGAAAGGATGAAAGGCAAAGTCGACCTTGGCAGAATTTGAACTCAGAACATAGCGACGGACGAAATACCTCTAAGCATTTCGCCCGGCATGCTAATGTTTCTGACAACTCGCCACCTTGCAGAGACAATACCTCAATGTGTATGGAAGGAAGTGGGTGCAACATAATGAAATATAGTATTGGCTAAACATTGAAAGAAAACTCTGATGTATGATGAATTCAACAAAAAGTTTCTTTATATCTTTATGTATTGCAGTGATTATGACAGCTGTCTTATTGCACTAATTAATTAATTCATCTGTTTCGAATAAGAATCCTTTCAATGAGGAAAAAGAGAGAGAAAAGACATGCAGGCACAATTCTATTTATTTGCTGATTATTTTTAAGACTTAATTACATTTCAATCTCACACAAAAAATTATTTTGCTTAACTTCTTTGTTTCACATTTGTGCTGTTTTATTTTTAATTTTCTACTTCCACCACATATTCTGTAATATTTTTCACTAACATACTTGCAAAACTCCTACACATAATACACCGATGCTCTTAGAGCGCATCCCTTACATCTCCCAATTACACAATTATTATTATTTTCTCTAATTAACTCTAAGATCAGATCCAATTCTAACCACTCTTCTATTGTAGTCATTTGGTTCATAGATTTTCAAGAGCTGCTGTGACTGCATTTGTACTAATGTGAGTCAATTGTCTTTGTGCTAATAAAGCAGCCTGAGCATTGCTGACTTGTGGATTTATGTTGAACATCTGCTGTCACATGTAAGATGGATCCAGCTATCAACCAACTCCATCACAAAGATTGCCCTGCTGCCTTCCTTTGGGAAGAGCCAGCAGTTTTTCTCTGTCTAGTTGTTCCTTCTCGAGCCACGCCTGACTCATGAGAGCCAGTTTCACGGTTTCCTTTGCGTATATGTTCTCCACCTGGATGGGACGCTGGTCCGTCACAGGTGAGCTGCGAGATGCAGGAGGAAAGAGTGAGAGAAAGTTGTGGCGAAAGAGTCAGCAGAAGTTCGCCATTACCTTCTGCCGGAGCCGTGTGGAGCTTAGGTGTTTTGCTCATAAACACACACATCGCCCAGTCTGAGATTCGAACCCACAATCCCTCGACCGTGAGTCCGCTGCTCTAACCACTAGGCCATTGTGCCTCCACTCTCTGTCTAGTGGCTATGACAAAAGTGGTTGTGTGGTTTATGCAAATGAAAGGATTAAATACAGACATGCTTCTCTTAGCTAAGCCCACATCAACATTTTTAGGTTCCACTTGAAAAGGTAAGTGAAGGTAGAGGGAGGTATTATCACCCAGTAAATTTGTTGGAAGATGGGTGAATGTGGTGAGGATGGCCTGAGTAAGCTGGGTGAAAAGGGTGACTTGGAATCTCTAGGATTCCTTAGTCATTCCTGCATGGTACTCCCTGTTACCGGGGAATTTCATTGTTTATGATTTTATTACTCTTTTACTTGTTTCAGTCATTTGACTGTGGCCATGCTGGAGCACTGCCTTTAGTTGAGCAAATCGACCCCAAGACTTTGTTTGTAAGCCTAGTACTTATTCTATCGGTCTCTTTTGCCGAACCGCTAAGTTACGGGGACATAAACACACACACACACACACACAAATATAATATATATATATATATATATATATATATATATTATATATATATATATATATATACACATATATATATGATGGGCTTCTTTCAGTTTCTGTCTACCAAATCCACTCACAAGGCTTTGGTCAGCCCGAGGCTATAGTAGAAGACACTTGCCCAAGGTGCCACACAGTGGGACTGAACTCAGAACCATGCAGTTCGTAAGCAAGCTACTTACCACACAGCCACTCCTACGCCTATGTTATTGTTAATTGTTAATGTTTTTTTATTGCTTACATGTGTTTTATGTAAAACCCAACTGTCCCTTGTTTTTGTATCATCCTTTTCTTTTGTAGGTGACCCTTTTGGCTAATAAAGAAAGAATGATTATTATTGTTATTGTTGTTGTTGTTGTTCTTATAATTATGAAAACTCTCAGTTTTATTTTACTGGGTATGATGGAATGTGTCAACTGTTCACAGTCATCAGACTAAGGTGACTCTTGTTTACTGGTCATGTTTCAAGAACCCTTCAGAGAACTTTTGCAGTTCCAAGCAATGATGATTTTTGTAGATGTTCTATCTTTATATTTGTATCAATCCTTTTGAGCTATGTTCGTAATTGAGTGCTGATACTTCTAAGAGCACTAATCACTACAGGTATCACATCCACTTTCTTCACTGCCCACAACCTGTATGTTTTCCACTTCAGTTCATCATAGTTATTCATCTTTTCTTCAGCTTTCTCTTCAACACTGTTGTCACCAGGGCATGTTAAGTCAATTATCAGGCATGGTTTTTTTTCTGTTCACCACAACAATGTCAGGTTTCTGGTGTTTAATCTGATGGCCATACTGAATCATTACATTTCATAGGATTGTGCACATTCTTAATAACTCCTTCTAAGATTTAGTCATACATCTTTGATATTTCTAGGCCATAATTTCTACAAAGCTCCCAATGGATCATTCTTGCCACATTGTCATGTTGCCTTCTATATTTTCATTGTCCAGTTTTGGGCATTCACTGACAATGTGCTACATTGTTTTATCCTTCTCGCCACACGTTTTTTTATTTGCTGCTCTCAGTTGTTTTACCACTTCTACATTTAACATAGTTTGTTCTCAATGCTTGTTCTGATGCTGCACATATAGGTGCTTCTGTTTCTATCTTCAAGTCACTTCCCCACATCCATAACCACCAGCCTTCTGCATCTGTCTTTGTGTTCATATCTCTTGCAAATTGACTGAACATTATCTTCCCTTTCTATGCAATTTCTTTTTTCATGTTCTTTTCTTCTTTAAACTTCTCTCTCTTAACATAACATAATTATCAGTTTTGATGGTGCCTGATTTTCCCCCATGCATCAATAATGGTTCCACAGCATTTTTTACATAATACCCTAAACTGTTTTCCTCTGATTCAACACAATCCTGACAACTTATCAGACCTCTTCCACCTTTTCTTCTGTACTCATACAACTGATCCGTATCACTCTTGGGTGGAATGCTCCTTTGAATGTCAATGATTTCTGTGTCTTTGTATATATATACTCACCAGTTCATTCTTTTGCTAGCTTATGATTCCATCTCCATACTTAAGTGATGCCACTGCCCAATTTCTTTCATAACTTCCCAATTTGGTAATTCTGTCCCTGCTGGGACTGTACCTTGCCTCATTTCAGACACATTACACTACACTACTTGAGTCCAAATTCCATCTTAACATCAACACTAAAACAGTGGACAGTGTCCACAAAGGGACTCACTTGCACCTCATGCTTGTCATATAGCTTCAAATCATCCATGAAGTGAAGATGGTTGATACTTTGTGTTTTTCCCTTGAAATGATAACCCAAGTTCACCATATTGGCTTGATAGTTCCGGGTCAATAAGCTCTGATCTTGGGCAGTCAAGATCAAGCCTTCACTCTCTGTCTTTATTATTATTATTATTATTATTATTATTATTATTATTATTATTATAAAAATAATAATAATAATAACAATAATAATAATAATAATAATAATAATAATAATAATGATGATGATGATGGATGATGATGATGAGATGATGATGATGATGATGATGATGATGATGATGATGATGATGATGATGATGATGATGATGATGATGATGATGATGATAATAATAATAATAATAATAATAGTAGTAATGATAATAATAATAATAAAGATAATAATAATAATATGCCCTGATGCAGTACCAAGCAGTGGCTCTCATGGCTTCTGAATGTAACTGATTGGAAGTGTTATCATGTACATTGTTTTATCTTGGTATAAAAGATGGGCTACAGCAAATATTCTGCTCAATACCACAGATTTGCTTGTCAGTTGTTTGACCTTAACCAGTCGAGCATGTCCCTTAATGGCTGACGATACGTGCATCTCTGATCACGAGAAGTAGTGGGGGAGCATCATAGCCATGTGTTGAGAGGAATTCTTTGGAGTTTGAATTATTTACCTCTGGAAACATGGGTGTTTCATTCAACATCCTTAAACAACCCTTATTCAAGGATCTTTTGAGTGGGATGGACTACCCGACCTGAAGAAAATTCTAACTGGACCCCACCTGCAAGGTCACGCACTGTTTATCTTGATATACGATTACCATGTTGTTGTTGTTGTTATTATTATTATTATTATTATTATTATTATTATAGTGAAGATTGCTCCTTTAACAAGGAGGGCGAGGCCGTTTTCCTGTGCCTAGTGGCTGTGGCGAAAGAGGTTGTATGGTGGACCCGTTTGAAAGGGCTAAAGTCAGACACTTTCCTCTTTGGTCAAGGCCTCATCAACTTTTTCAAGTTTCACTTGAAAAGGAAGATGAGGTTAGAGAGGAGAGTGCTGTCTGATAGCAAATTTTCTGAAAGGTGGGTGAATTGTGCAAGAATGGCCAGTGTAAATGGACCAATTCTGAGGTTTCACCTGTAATTGAAGAAGGTGGCTTTTTTTGGTTTTTCCATGTGAGGCCTTTTCCTTTTTTCATAATGCCTCCCCCTATTGGGAGTTTTGTGTTGTTATATTTTTGTTGTTAAACTGCCTTTTTACTCAATTTTTTCACAAACAGACATAACCCTTTGTAACCTTTTGTCCTGTTTTGTCCCTTTATGTTTTCCAATCATGTTTGTCAGTCCTTGTGGCCAATAAAAAGAATTTATTATTATTATTATTATTATTATTATTATTATTATTACAATTATTATTATTATTATTATTATTATTATTATTATTATTATTATTATTATTATTATTATTATCATTATTACAACTATTATTATTATTATTATTATTATTATTATTATTATTATTATTATTATTATTATTATTATTATTATTATTATTATTATTAGTAGTAGTATAGTAGTAGTAGTAGTAGTGTGAAGATGTTTTGGTTTCTCTCTTCGAAACTGTCTATTCAAACATTAAGCATTTCCTCAGTTTACACAGTTTCACTCTCACATGATTTTCGTTTTGGTTGAATATTTCCCAAATTACTTACATACCATTTAGAAATGCCACATCATCATTTTTGTTCAGGTGTTTCATTTTACTTTCATTTGATTTCTGTGATAGTGCAGTAGACATCATTCTAAACATGAATTTTTATTTTTTTAACGTAATTTTCTTTTCCTTTTTTTTTTTTTTTTTTTTTTTTTGGTAGTTTGTTGATAGAGTTTCGATTGACAAAGTGAAAAACAAGCAAGAATGTTTATTTGTTCTTTGGAAGAATACTGAAGTATTAAACCAGTTTCAAAATGGAAAAGCATTCAAAAGAAACTGTGAAAATGGTTTAATAAAAATGAAGCAATTCTCAGATCAATTAAAAGAAGCAAAGAAAGAAATGAGATTCAGTGTAATTGTAAGATTTCTGGTATGTTGAAAACACATCAAACACACACACATATATATATATATATATGATATATATTATATATATATATACATATATATATGTATGTAAATATATATACATATATATATATATAAATATATATATATATATGAAATAACATTGTGGAAACCATAGAAAAGTTCTGTTATTTTATATAGAATATAAAGCCCCAAAAAGATTGTGTATATAACATGTTCTATACAATGGAAACAACAGTGAGAATATTTAATCAAGTATATATATATCAAATAATAATAACAATAAGGAGGAGTAGGAGTAGGGGTAGGAGAAGGAGTATGAGGAAGAGGATATTCATTCAACTATATGCTAGATTTTCTAGTAGTGCAGGATGGCTTGAAATATTTCAAGACCAAAGCCTCCTTCATAATAATAAATTGCATGAGACAAGTGATCATGTGATAAGATATAAAACTACTGAAGAATTTGTATTAAAATTATTGAAGAAGATTTCATTTCTTTGATATAAATGCAGTAACATTGATAAAGCTAGTCTAATTTGTGAAAAATAATAGATTGCATTAGCAAAAGTAGTTAGCTGAATCACCATGGCATCTAAAGATTGAATAACATTATTATTATGCTGGGATTTATTATGAGGCTGCTTTCTGAAGCCTAAAGTAGGATTCTTAATAAGGCAGTCAATAAAAGGATTAAATAAAAATACCCTCCCACTTCATTAGAAAAAAAAAACAAAAAAAAACTATGGATAACTGCTGCAATATTTGAAAAGTGGTTTATAACAGGACATTGACACTGAAGTTAAAATTTAAACTGAAGAAAATAATGATAATTTGAAAATTTAATAATTGACTCATACTGTTCCTCACATCAATGCAATTTAGAAAACCTTATAAGCCTTACTGTCCAATACTGTATGAGTTATCCTGTCATTAGATCAAGATATACTTTGTAATTTTAAGAAACCCTATAATGCAGGCATGGCTATGAGATGCTGGCATGTCTTTGTGGTTAAGAATTTTGCTTCCCAATCACAAAGTTTTGCGCTCGGTCCTACTCTGTGACACATTAAGTGTCTTCTATGAGCTTTAAGCCAACCAAAGCTTCGTGACTGGATCTCCTCCTCCTCATGTTCCTCCTCCTCATCACCACCACCACCACCACCACCATCATCATTATTATTTGCATTCATTGTCCATGCTGGCATGAATTGGATGGTTTGATCAGGGCTGATAAGCTGAGGGGCTGCATCAGACTCCAATGTGATTAGGCATGGTTTCTACAGCTGGATGACATTCCTAATGCCAATCACTCTGAGGATGTAACGGGTGCTTTTACATGCCAGTTGTGTGACACTAATCTTTCTCTCAAGCACATGCAGAGGAAAATCTTCCCATTATACGTCCTTTTACATGGTGAGAAACATGTTTCAGAGACAGCACTATCAGTGAACAACAGCAAACACCACAATATGAATTCGAGAGGCATAACTTCGGTAAGCCTAAAAACATTTGATTAATCGCTAGATCAGTGGTTGCCAAACTTTTTTTTACCGCGGAATCCTTTGAGATTATTTTTAAAAATGTGGAGCCACTGATAACTTTTTGAGGAATCCTAGGGTTTTGCAGAACACACTTTGGGAATCCCTGCCCCAGATTAACAGCTTTGCACCATATTATGGACATTTACTGGTAACTGCATATGACATCCTGCAACTTTTTTTTTTTAGAGGAAGTGTAAATATTTATAAGAGCTACGTGGTCTTGTTTATAGGTTTTGTTATTTACTAGGATGTGTGTGTTGATGCATAGAATTGGTAATATTATGGTAATTCGTTGTGTTTTTGTTTTTATTCGCTTTGAGATCAGTTGGGTTTCTGCTGCTGATATGGTACTTAAGATTTTTGCTTGAATTTTAGCCACTCAAAAGAGGTATCCATGTAATAGTCGACCCCATAAATTTGACCTTAAAAAAATGGTCTAAAAAATTGGACTTTACATGAGTATATATGGTATATATATATATAAGATCATTACCACTGACCACCACCTCAATGGCTCGCTAGCTCACCTACAAACTCCCAGCGACCTATCACGGTGACAAATGTGCCAACTGATCCATTCCATTGTAAGCCATGGCTGGGTCCCCTTGCCTAATCTTCTTTGGTCCTCTAATAGTACAGCACTAGTACAGTGGCTGTCCACTCCAATGCTGTCTGCTTGCTGCTGACTGCGTACATCTCATCCAGCCAGCGCCCACCCAACAACAAGCATGGCACTGTTGGCTGAGCACACTTGTTTTCGGACAGGCACCAGCTGGTCCTCAAGGAGAACAGTGGCAAATTTACAGAGTAATGGGTAAGTTGATTAATGTGTTCAAAAGGCCTGAATCTCTGGGATCCTTGGATGCTTTGAGCATTGGTTTTCGATTTGGAAAGCAATCCATGATGCCAAATAGAACAAAACAAGTTTGAAACATGGTATGACTTGACCTAGCTAATGCATATGACTCAGTGCCACATGAATTACTGATGAGAGCTACAGACCACAAATCCACTCACAAGGCTTTGCTCAGCCAAGGCTATAGTAGGAGACATTTGGTCAAGGTGTCACACAGTGGGACTGAACCCAGAACCGTGGTTGGGAAGCAAGCTTCTTAACACATAGCCACCCCTGTACTTATAACTTTGCCTTTTCTTTTCTAGGTGGGAGTGCTGACCTTACACAAACCCATTTTATCTACCAGAGGAAGTGGTCCATATTAATCTGGCATCTATCCTTTGACCTGTCCAGCTTGAGAGACCCTACTACAAACATGTACACTACTGGCATAGCTCTTGGGGCTATTGAGGCACACAAACCACCACACTGCAACAAGGACTGGACCTTGTGGTCAACTGCATACAAAGGTCAGGTATAAACATTGCTACAGGATTTATTCTGTCATTAGTCAGTAGCCTAATGGGGGCACATGACTCAGTGGTTAAAGTGTTGGACTCACAATCATGAGGTAGTGAGTTCGGTTCCCAGACTGGGTTGTGTGTTGTGTTCTTGAGTAAGACACTTTATTTCATGTTGCTCCAGTTCACTCTTCTGTAGAAATGAGTTGTGATGTCACTAGAGCCAATCTGTATCAGCCTTTGCCTTTGGATAACATCGGTGGCATGGTGAGGAGAAGCTGGTATGCATGGGTGATTGCCGGTCTTCCATAAACAACCTTGCCCAGACTTGTACCTCAGGCAGTAACTTTCTAGGTGCAATCCTATGGTCATTCATGGTCATCCTTACCTTTTTAGGCAGCAACCATGCTGGATCACTGTCTTCAAGGGATTTAGAAGGATGCATCTATCATCAGTATTTATTTTAGTTTGCTATTTATTGGGTTGTCTGGAAAATTTGTGCCGATTTTTAAAGGAAAGAAAAAGGTTAATAAATACTTGCCATTACATTTTTAATCAACCAAATATGAACCATTTTGTTGCACAATGCATCTCCATCTTTCCTTTTACTTGAAAATACCTTCTTCCCTGAATTGAGGGCGTTTCATGGCAAAGAATTCATCAAGGTATCTTTTTACATCATTCAAGGAATTGAAATTTTTACCATTAAGACTATTCTGCAGAGACCTGAATATGTGGAAATCCAAAGGAGCGACATCTGGTGAATATGGAGGGTGGGGTAACACACCCCAGCCGAGCTGCAGCAATTTTTGTCTGGTTCCCAAAGCATCAAGTGCCGAAAATGAACTTTCTTATTTTTCATTTTAAAAAGTTACAGAATTAACACAGGTTATAGGAACATAAACCTTCTTCCACGAAAAGATAGCTTAAACAGTGCTCTAAATGGAGGTGTAGCCAAATCCTATTTTATGGACTCAACTATGTTTTAGAATAAGTCGAAAGGTAAACTACTATAAATCGGTACAAACTTTCCGGACAAACCAATATTTCATCAGTCTCTGATAAAATATCTAACTTGGTTAGTCTACATTACTCCATAAAGAACATGGCTTTTGTTTCCTGGTTTCTTTGGCATATATATTCTTCCCTGGATGGAACACTAGTCCATCGCAGGATTACTTATTTTTGCCAAATGAGTGGACCAGACCAACATGAAATGAAGTGTTTTGCTCAAGGACACAATGCACCACTCGGTCCAGAAATCAAAACCACAATTTTACGATAATGAGTCCAGGCCCTAACTACTAAACCACATACCTCAACAAAATAGCTAACTTACTGAGCATAAGTAGGCAGAAAGTAAACAGCAATGGTTCTTATAAACAAAGCCACATATTCCCATTCTCTATTGTTCTCTCTCCTTTTTTTCTTTATTACTTTTCCTCTCTCTTCCTTCTCTTTTCCCGCATTTCAGTCAGTTCTTTTTCTTTGTCTCTTGTCCTCTGTCTGATATTTCTTCTATCCTACAATGTCTTTAGATCACTTCTCATAATACTCTTTTCCACTCACACTCCATCTCATTTTGATTCTGTGATTGCTTTTCTCTACTCTTTTCTGGATTTCTCCTCCATCAGCTCTTTTTCATATTGAACAATTTCTTCTCATACTATGTTACCTGTTTGCACTGCTATATTGTACTTCAGTCAAAAGACTCTCTGTTCTGTATCATTGTTATTAGTTCTATTTGATATAAACTGAGAGCAAAAAAAACAAAAGAAATTTTTTTCCAGATTGTTTTTTCTTAATTGAAATATCTTATTATCAAACTTAATTTTTTTCCCCCGCCGTATTTGTTTGGACACTTTTACACATATTCTTGAATACTTATTGTCTTCTCTTCTCTGATATTGAAACTACACTGTCTCACAAATTGTCCCTCTCCTGACTTAGATAAATCTTTCTCTGGTAATTTTTCTTTAAATCTCTTGGCATGCTGAAGCTAGCAATTCTGTTGTTAAAGTTGCTGAAGCTGTCAAACTTCAGTCAACAGTTGATGAAGAGATAAGTGTGTGTGTGTGTGCGTGTATGTGTGTGCATGTGTGTATGTGTGTGTGTTTTGTGTATTGTGATTTCCTTGTCTAGTTCATCTGTTTTCTCTCTCTCTTTACACACACACACACACACACACACACACATACATGTACAAGCATGGCTGTGAGATAAGAAGCTTGCTTCCCAACCACATGGTTCTGGGTTCAGTCACACTGTGTGGCACCTTAGGCAAGTGTCTTCCACTATACACTCGGGTTAACCAAAGCCTTGTGAATGGATGTGGTAGACAGAAACTGAAAGAAGCCCATCGTATATCATCATCATCATCGTTTAACGTCCGCTTTCCATGCTAGCATGGGTTGGACGGTTCAACTGGGGTCTGGGAAGCCAGAAGGCTGCACCAGGCCCAGGCAGATCTGGCAGTGTTTCTACAGCTGGATGCCCTTCCTAATGCCAACCACTCCATGAGTGTAGTGGGTGCTTTTTACGTGCCACCAGCACAGGGGCCAAAGGAGGCTAGCAACAGCCACGATCGGATGGTGCTTTTTATGTGCCATATATAATTTGGGAAAACAAATTTCCAAATCAATCAGGTGTAACCCTACAGTGTTATATGCATCTACATATCGCACTTTGGGGTCTTATTTATCGTTTATTTATAATACATTATCTATAAATATACAAAGTATCTGATAAAAGTCAGTATTCAATTGTTGGGGATTAATCGATATGCGGGTATTCTATTTCAGATAATACAAAAAATAACCTAATGAGTATATCTTACAGTAAACTCATGGTATCACTTTGCACATCACAAAATAATACTTAAAGGATATAACCAAAATTATCAGCCATATAATGTACTTCAATAATTATATCATGCTTTAGTTAATACTTAATTTTATTAAATATGAAGGAACTACACGTGTTTCCGTATTGGAAGGTTAAGTGTTATTTCGTGATGTGCAAACTGATACCATGAGTTTACTGTCAGATATACTCATTAGGCCATTTTTTTGTATTATCTGAAATAGAATACCCGAATATTGATTAATCCCCCAAAATTGAAATTATATATATATATATATATATGTATATATATATATGTACATATATACGTATGTATATATTTATTTGTGTATGTCTTTGTTCCCCCACCATCACTTGACAACTGATATTGGTGTGTTTACATTTCCATAACTTAGCAGTCTGGCAAAAGACACTGATAGAATAAGTATTAGACTTACAAAGAATAAATCCTGGGGTTAATTTATTCGATTAAAATACCCTTAAAAGGTGTGCTCCAGCATGGTACACACACACACACACATTCATCTTCATCCCAATTACTACTACTCATACTTATATAATATATGTCCTCTTTAGCAAGACACTTGTCTTTGTCCCTCTATTGTACTGTAACCTATCAGCACCAGGTATAAAGCTATCTCCCCCTCTCTAATACCATCATTACCCAGTCATAGGGGCTTTTCTCTTTCCTGTTATTTCCTGCCTTGTTACCTACTTGACAACAACAAAAGTGTTGGTTGCATGTAAAAAAAAAAAAAAGGACCCTGTACACATTGTAAGGTAGTTGGTATTAGGGAGGGCTTCCAACTGTAGAAAACATGTTAAAGCTGACAGAGGAGCTCAGCACAGCCTTGCACTTTGCAAAATCTTGTCAACCATTCAAGCTATGCCTGCAAGGAAAATGTATGTTAAATGATGACGAAGAAGATAACACACACTAAGATATATATTGGGTCATCCCATAAATAATTCAGTTTTTTATACTACTTCTATTTTTCAAAATTAAGATAAACAAAGTTCTTTTTTAATCTAAAATATACTTTCCTTCATTTTCTACAATGCTTTCCATCTATTGGGTAGACTTGCAAAGCCCAACTTCCAAAATTCACTTGTCAGTGATGAAAAATACTCCTCCAGTATTGTTCTGACCTCATCTAGAGAATTAATATTTTTTCTGCCCAAATGACTTTGAAGACTGTGAAATAAATGATGGGGCAATGTCCAGCAAATATAGTGGATGGGGCATCATCTCCCATTCAAATGGCTCCAGCCTTTGGAATGTCATCCTTGTTGTATGTAACCGGGCATTATTCTGATGGGAGGAGACCTTTCATCTTGAAATCAAAGATGGTTGTTTCTCTTCTAGTGCTGTCTTAAGCTGCTCGCAGAAGAGTTCCTCTGTTATTGTTTGGTGTGGGTTTAAAAGTTCAAAGTGGACTAAACCTTTCATATCCCACCAAGGAGATAACAACGCCTTACATGGGTGAAAACCTTCTTTAGCTTGGGATATCGGTGTCTCTCCTTTCCCTACCTACTGTCTTTGGCACTTGAAATTTTTATAGAAAACCCATTTCTCATCATCAGCCACTATTTGGTCCAAAAACGATACATTTGTGAGATGTAATAGCAAAGAAGGGCACACATTCACTCTGCACACAATTAGACTCAAAAAGTTTGTAAGGAACTCATTGACCCAATTTGCTGACTTTTCTGATGGCATGCAGGTGTCGATGAATGGTTGAATGACCAAATTCAAGCTTCTCTGCTAGTTCCTCAACAGTTATGACGAGATTTTGTTTCAGCAGCGTTTGCAGGATGTCCTTATCAAACTCTACAGATTTTCCAGGATGAAGTACATCTTCTAAGTTGTAGTTTCTGGCTCAGAATTTCTGGAACTACCATTGACACTAGTTTATGCTTATTGTCCGATCCCAATATACTGCATTAACATTCCTCGCACTTTCTGTTGTGTTGTTGCCTTTATTGAACTCATAAAGCAACATATGCTGAATATACTCCTTTGTCACTACCATTTGAAAAAGTAACTGTTAAAATTGAACTGCACTCTTCAAAATTTCTGCTTTTATAGCAAGGTGATGCTGGTAGTTTATCCCTTCCTCGTCTAACTTTTAGTTCATGCAATTGAAAAACCACATTATTTATGGGATGACCCAATATATATATATATAAACAACTTATAAACAAGGGCAAAAGGAAATTATTTCTATGCCAATATGCAGATAACAGACTTTTAAATCGTCAATTTCCACATATTATTATACCCATTACAGAAATACGTTGTGCTGAAATTGAGGAAAGCTAGCCAACAGAATTTTTAAAAAAGAGTTTGTTATTTTTATATTGAATCAATTTCGGAATTAATCTCATAATAGATCTTTTCCTCTTCAGTAGAAAATACGAATAGAAATAAATGAAATACTTACATGCGCCCATGGAAAAAAGCCGAAGCAAAAGTCATGCCTACATATAAGTACCCCAGATATATCTAAATATAAAATCCTTTGGTTAGCCTCAGCACACGTGTGAACTGTTCTCCACCACAGCTTATAATGGTAACCAGTCCCTATAGCGAATAGTAATAAATCTACTACTAATATAGGATGAAGTTTTTTTACAGAAAAAATTTCATCAAAAAAAAAAGTGGCAGCATATTAAAATACCTTTAAAGGTTAAAATTATAAACAAGGGCAAAAGAAAATTATTTCTATGCCAATATGCTGATAACTTTTAAATCGTCAATTTCCACATATTATTATACCCACTACAGAAATATATATATCTATAAATATACAATTAAATCAAGGATATAAAACCATCTTAAATGGATGTCAGCATCCAAGTTCTCCAGTTTTATCCAGTGCATCAGTGAAAAACTAAAGATGTTAACATTTGCATTGATGGATATGGGTATATTTTTGTTCATGTATAAGAAAAAGAAATTGGAGAAATTGACATCAAGTTATTAGAACATTTTATTCTCAACAAAAACAAACTCTTAGCACCTACAAGTGTTTCTATGCTCAATTAATTCAATTTGAGAAATTAAATTGAATTAAAATAAATTAAATTAAAGTTTCTTATTGAATATAGCTAATTGGACATTTCATCAGCAGATGAATTTGATAGAAAGGGGCTACATTCTAATGTGTTGGTAGATCCTAGATAGACTCAGATATGTGCATTTTTGCCTCCAATTTATTTAAAAATATGTCCAATATATTTTTTAAATACATTGGATGCAAAAACGCACATACCTGAGTCTATCAAGGATCTACCAACACATTGGAATGTAGCCCCTTTCTATCAAATTGCTCTGCTGACAAAATGCCCAATTAGCTATATTCAATAGGAATCATCAATTTAATTTAATGTAATTTCTCAAATTGAGTTTGAGCATGGAAACAACTGTAGGTGTTAAGAGTTTGTTTTTGCTTGTTTTAATAAATTGATGTTTATATGTCAATTTCTCCATTTTCTTTTTTCTCACATATATACTCTTTACTCTTTTACTTGTTTCAGTCATTTGACTGCGGCCATGCTGGAGCACCGCCTTTTTAGTCGAGCAAATCGACCCCGGGACTTATTCTTTGTAAGCCCAGTACTTATTCTATCGGTCTCTTTTGCCGAACCACTAAGTGACAGGGACGTAAACACACCAGCATCGGTTGTCAAGCAATGCTAGGGGGACAAACACAGACACTCATACATATATATATATATATATATATATATATATACATATATACGACAGGCTTCTTTCAGTTTCCGTCTACCAAATCCACTCACAAGGCATTGGTCAGCCCGGGGCTATAGCAGAAGACACTTGCCCGAGATGCCACGCAGTGGGACTGAACCCGGAACCATGTGGTTGGTTAGCTAGCTACTTACCACACAGCCACTCCTATATATAGTATTCATATATATTTAATAGTATTCACTTCTGGACTTTCTCACTGTACAAGAGTTTTTAGTTCGAATCACACGTGTCTCGAGATGGGCTAGAGAGTTTCTATTTTGGATATATTTGGGGTACTTAGTTGTGTTCATGACTTAGTGTTCACTTCTTCCATGGGTATAAGTAAGTATTTCACTTATTTCTGTACCGCATTTATCACTGATGAAGGGAAGGTTCATATGAACTAACTCTGAAATCGGGTCTGATATGGTAATAATGGGATTTTTTAGAAATTCTTGTCGGCTTTCTTTGAAACGTGTGCTTGTAGTGATGAATTACATGGTTATTGACGTTGTGTCTATTTTCGGCATATTTTGGTATTAGAAATTTTTTCTTTTGCCCTTACTTATAAATTATATATATATATACATACACACATACACATATACAATATATATATGTATACATGTCAGCATGGAACATGGATGTTTAACAATGATGATGTGTGTGAGTATATATCATCCCCATTAAGCATTCATTTTCTATGCAGGCATGGATTAGATGATTTAGCAAGAACTGGTAAGCCAGAGAGCTGTACCAGGTTTGTCTGATTTTGACTTGGTTTCTTTAGCTGGACGCCCTTCCTAATGCCAACTACTTCACAGAGTGTAGTGGGTGCCTTTTACGTGTCACTGGTATGGATGCTTTTACATGTCACCAGTACTGGCCACAACTATGATTCCTCTAGGCTTGATGAGTCTTCACAAGCACAGCAAATCACCAAAAGTTTTGAGCATTCATCCTCGCCTTCGTGAGACCCAGCATTCAAAGACTGCAAGCACACACACACACACACACACACACACACACACACATACACACAAATATATATTTAAATATACCAAAAAGAAAAATGTCAAAGGTCCTTCCCAAGCCATAGCCTCATAAAGCTGGTTTCCTGTATCCTGTGATGCATATATTCCTTTCCCGGATAGGACGCTAATTTGTTGCTAGAGTACTACGTTTTGCCAGTTGAGTGTTTTGCTGAACAACACAACACATTGTCAAGTCCTGGTATCAAAACCACAAGCTTGACGATCATGAGTGCAACAGCCTAACCACTAAGTGATGTACTTCAACACACACACATACATTTTATGTGTGTGTGTGTGTGTGTGTGTGTGTCTATGCATGCATACACACACTCATGCACATACATGAATACATACACGCACGCGCACACACACACACACACATAAAGATAACTATCTATCTAATTATCTATCTATATAAGGGTATCCGGCTGCAGAAAGCTTGCCACAAGATTAGCGCTGCGCATATGTACATACATTTCAAAGGCGGTGCTCCAGCATGGCCGCAGTCAAATGACTGAAACAAGTAAAAGAGTATACATAATACATTTGTAAAATATATGTATACCTGTGTGTATGTGTATGTGCGCGCGTGTGTGTAGGGCTACACATAAATATATGCATGCTTGTACGTCCAAACATAACAAATATTCGCACACATTCAATGCATACATCATGATTGTGACAGTAATGGGACAGTTATTATTGCTTCGCTGCCGTGGCTGGTTATGTCTTTTTTGTTTCTGTGGTTTACGGCTGTTAAGTAATATTAGCAACAACTATATCGACCGCAAATGCATAATAATGAAATGATTAAATAAATTTACAAACACAGAGAAGGAGTGGGGAAAAGAAATGAGTGGAGACTTGATAAAGATCACCACCACCATCACTACCACTGTATGTCACCATCACCATAACTACCAACAATAAACAACTCGTGAACGAAACAATAAAGATGAAGAGGCGAAAATCCAAGAAAACTGCAAATGGCGAAGAAGACATCGAATAAGTCAGTTTTAAATGGATTGCTTGATAGGAACCTGCAGATGAAACAGTGCTATCTTTCCTCTACATCATTTCCTGATATTGATTTCAAAATCATTCTTTTCGGCGATCTTTCGTCTCTAGTAGAACTTTCCGTCGATTTCCGTAAAAAAATTTTTTTATACATATGGGCTTGCGGGAACTTTTGAAGTAATCATCATCATCATCATCATCATTTAGCGTCCGTTTTCCATGCTAGCATGGGTTGGACGGTTCAACTGGGGTCTGTGAAGCTGGAAGGCTTCATCAGGCCCAGTCAGATCTGGCAGTGTTTCTACGGCTGGATGCCCTTCCTAACGCCAACCACTCCGTGAGTGTAGTGGGTGCTTTTTATGTGCCACCTGCACAGGTGCCAGACAGAGCTGGCAAACGGCCACGAACGGATGGTGCTTTTACGTGTCACCGGCACGGGGCCAGGCGAGGCTGGCAACGGACACGAACGGATGGTGCTTTTACGTGCCACCAACACGGGGCCAGACAGAGCTGGCAAACGGCCACGAAACGGATGGTGCTTTTACGTGTCACCGGCACGGGGGCCAGGTGAGGCTGGCAACGGGCACGAACGGATGGTGCTTTTACATGCCACTGACATGGGGGCCAGACAGGGCTGGCAACGGCCACGAACGGATGGTGCTTTTACGTGTCACCGGCACGGGGGCCAGGCGAGGCTGGCAACGGACACGAACGGATGGTGCTTTTACATGTCACCGACATGGGGGCCAGACAGGGCTGGCAACGGCCACGAATGGATGGTGCTTTTACGTGTCACCGGCACGGGGGCCAGACAGAGCTGGCAAACGGCCACAAACGGATGGTACTTTTACGTGTCACCGGCACGGGGGCCAGGCCAGGCTGGCAACGAACACGAACGGATGGTGCTTTTACGTGCCACCTACACGGGGGCCAGACAGGGCTGGCGAACGGCTACGAACGGATGGTACTTTTACGTGTCACCTGCACGGGGGCCCTGATGTTGATCGACCTCAATTTGTTTGATCTTGATTTTGACTGTTCTCACTGGTCTTGCCGGGTTTTCTCACGCACAGCATACCTCCAAAGGTCTCGGTCACTGGTCATTTCCTTGGTGAGACCTAATGTTCGAAGGTCGTGCTTCACCGCCTCGACCCAGGTTTTCCTGGGTCTACCTCTTCCACAGGTCCCCTCAACTGCCAGGGTGTGGCACTTTCGCACACAACTATCTTCAGCCATTCTCATCACATGACCATACCAGCACATACGTCTCTCTTGCACACAACAACTGATACTTCTTAGGTTCAACTTTTCTCTCAAGGTACTTACACTCTGTCGATTATGAACACTGACGTTACACATCCATCGGAGCATACTAGCTTCATTTCTTGCGATACATACATATACACATACACCGAGTAAAAAAATTCAGTTATCTCTTTCTTTCACACATTACTCTGTCTCTTCACACACACTAACACAAGCACTTCATTTACACAACATACTTTCTGTCTCCCACACCCCATCAAACACACACACACACACATGTACATCAATGCTTCCCATGCACGGTAACTTCAAAAGAACTTCCCTCGTCATACAATCGCTTTCTCTTAGTCTCTTTCGCTCTCATTACTTCAAAAGTTCCCGCAAGCCCATATGTAAAAAAAAAAATTTTTTTACGGAAATCGACGGAAAGGTCTACTAGAGACGAAAGATTACCTTCTTTTCTTCCATTTTGGGAGATAGCTAAGAGGAAGGAACATTTTTATTTGGTTGTCGTCATCGATGTTGTTGTTGTCGCTGCTGTTGTTATTGTTGTTGAGCTCTGAGGTCATCTCTAATGGAGCAGACTTATGATCAAAGACATTCCACCTTGAAGTTACCATCTTTTTGTTTCGGGCATGATTTATCTTGGATTCCATTGTTCAATATAACTACATTCTCCGATTAGTATGCTGTGATTCAATACGAAATAGGCTGCCATTTCTGACAGATGAGACAACCAAACAGAAGCTTCCTAATTATTTGTTGTTGTTGTTGTTGTTTTAAACTTTGTAAATATCACATTGAAGATTTTGTGGATCTTTTCGGTTTGAACGGCAGTTTTTTCTAGCGGTGTCATATAAAATTGTCACCCATAATTATGACCCTAGTATCGATCTGTTGCATTTCAATCTGTTTTAGGGTTAGTTAGGGTTAAGGTTAGAGGTGGGGAGAAGGCTATATTTTTTTCTTCTGAAATGTAAATAAACCCAATCTGTTTCTTAAACGATGGACATATTCATTCGGCACAGAATGTTTTTTTTTACCTCAATAGACATCATTGATTGGTTGAAATTGCAGAAATTGAAGAAAAAAACAACAAATATTTTACAAATTATAGAATTTTCTCAATAAAGCCAAGAGAAAAAGATGTTTTATAGACACATTCTACCACTATACGAAGTTTAAAAGTGTTTAGTTACGTTGAAATTATTTTAAAAAAACTGCCGTTCGAACCGAAAAGATCCGATTCTGTGGTTGTTATTGAAGTATTTTCTATTAAACGAAGTTGTTTTAGTAGATTAATACCAGCAGTGTTACTGCTTACCTAGGCATCCCAATGAGGACAGTGGTTAAACAGACAACCAGCGTTGGAATAGATGACTCTGCTGAATGAAACAATGGTAATGAAAGAGACGATAGGGATAAATAGTGAAACTGTTGGTACTGATGAAACGGACGACGGTAGTGATAGAGACAATGGTGGTAAAAGAAATGGCAGTGCTACTTCTGTTCACTAATCTGCAGGTCCAGCGTACAGTACAACCCATTTGATTAATGGAAATAGGATATTTTTACTGAAGTAATTATAACAGCAACAGTTTTTCACTTATTTATTCCAAAACCTCACAGAAAATAATATTCTTGATTTTTCTCCTGTGATGCTATGACGATGTGGCCTTCAAGGATCCTAGCTCTTGAAGTACCAGCTGGCTGACTGTGAGAAAGAAAAGAAATAAAGGATCCTCTAGGTCTAGTTCACTGACTTTCAGTGAATACTCTTGAGATTTGGGGAAGCTGGATATGAAAGAAAAGTGACCCTTTTTAAATTTAATTATGAATTAAGATGGCTTCATAGGTAATCTAGAAATGAATAGTTACCAGCAAATTTTCCTGACATGGCTGTGTTCTCGAAGAATATGAGGTGAGATTTGGTAAAGTTGGATACAAAAGAAAAGTGACCCTTTTAAAATCCTTTAGATGGTGAAGGTTGTTATTGAGCCATCTAATATGACTCTCAGAAGGCTGTTATGTCGTTGTAGTGGTAGGAACCTGGTAAAGAATGTATAAAACATGAGTCGGTAACTTTAACACTTTCATTGTGGTCACACGCATATACACAATAAAATGATGAATAGAATGTTCGATGGATTTTTATATATATCTACAGGCATCTGTGTGGGTTGTATGAAGGCTGTTAACTCTGGTGAGAAGCTCATGAACAGCAATGTAGGAACCAGAGCAGTGTGAAAAATAAGTTGGCTTCATAGGTAATCTAGAAATGAAAAGTTACCAGTAAATTTTCCTGACTTGAGTGTGTTCTCCAGAACATGAGGTGTCATGATTTTGATGGTCATTCTTTTGCCAAAATTATTATGTTTAGGTTGATCTAGATCAGTGCTTTTCAAACTTTTTGCTGGAGCGGAATCCCAAGGAAACATTCCACTGGCTTGAGGAACACCCTGTCCAATAATTTAATAGTCTTATGCACACATATCTGCACAGGAGACTTAAAAATTACTGCCGATTTTAGCAGTTTTGTAACTTCTTGCGGAACCCCTGGACTGTACTGGCGGAACCCTGGTTGAAAACCACTGATCTAGATTATAAAGTAGATTTATTGATGCACCAAACTTTAGACTGAATGGCGTAGCTCCTGCAGGTTTAACCCTTTAAAATTCACATTATTCTGTCAATTGCACTGCTAATTTATTCACATTGTTTTGAATTAATCATGCGCTCATAGCTTCAAGATTTTAATAAGGTAACAGTTAATTTTTTATAATGATATTGTAGGATTTGTGTAAGAGGCCAAATCTGGCCATTTTGAATATAAAACAGGTAGAATATTTTGGCTGGATATGGTCGGTTTAAATTCTAAAGCGTTAACACTGTACAGAAATTGCTGGATAATTTACAATATGATCCAGAGTAGTAGTGTTACCTACTGATTTTGCAGCAGCTTTTCTCTCTGGATGATATCTCTCTTTCTTTTCTTTTTATTTTTTCTTGGTGCTAAATATTGCATGGGATAACCATGTCTGATGTAAATGTTAGGAAAGACTCTGGTAACTGGTTCCTATTCTAATTCAAAAATTTTTACAACCAAAGGACAATTAAATTTGGCTGTTGGAGTCTTTTTCAAGTAGTCCCTTTCTCTCTTTGAATAGCTCAATAATAAGCTCATCAACATTGATAGCATCAGTTATATCACCACCACCACCACCACCACCACCTACAACATCATCATTTAACATTCACTTTTCCATGCTTTCATGTGTCAGAGAGAATTTGTTGAGGCAGAATTTTCCTACATCTTGATGCCCTTCCTGTCACCAATCCTCACCTGTTTCCAAGCAAAGTAATACTTGCCAATGGCTAAGACATGTTCTTCATGGAAGAATGGAAATGAGCAACATTGCTTGTACGACAGTGATATTCATTTGCAACTATTGTATAATGTCACACACACACACACACGCATGCACGCACGCACACACACACACACATACACACAAGAGGCTTCTTTCAGTTTTTATTTATTTATTGCCCACAAGGGGCTAAACGGAGGGGACAGATGCTTTATAAGGCAATTCTCCTGAAATTTTCTACCATGCAATGTCTTCTCCTGCTAGTCAGATAATTTCTGTTCCTTTTTTTGGTTTTTAACTTCGTTTGGGTTTTTGGTTTCCCTATGTCTTGTGACTCTAGCACCTTTTAATAATCTTTCTTCACTATTACCTACATAGGGGTCTATATCTACTCTAGCTAACTCAGTCTTCTACTGATATTAACCCTCTTTTGGCTTCCTTTCTAAGTAGGTATAATCTTGCTACTCCTGCCTTTGGGTGGAGTCCTCCATTCATATTGAATTCCTTCCTAGTTCTTCTGTCCAGCTTTGGTAATTCAGTTTTTGTCCAATTTACAAAAACTGCTGGGTATCTAAGTAATGATACTACCCAAGTATTTATAGCCTTCACTAGATTCGGATAATTTAGTTTTGACTTCATTAGCTTCCTTTCTGTTTTCATTTCTGTAGTTAGTACCCTATCAGATTCTAATACTACTAGATACTTATATCTCTCTCCTCCTTTCAATGGTTTTAATGTCTGGCCATCTGGTAATTGGATGTCTTCACTGTTGACAACCTGTCTCCTTCTCATGACTAATATAGCACACTTATCTATGCCAAATTCCATGCCTATATCTTTGCTGAAGAGTCTTACAGCCTGAATTAAGGAATCTATCTCTTTTTCAGATCATCCACGAAGAGCAAATGGTTAAGTTTTCCTTTACTATTTCTGAACTGATACCCTGCTTTTGCCTTCCTTGATACTAAACTGAGGGTGATCAAACATAAAACAAATATTAAAGGGAACAACATGTACCTCTGAAAAATTCCTCTTTTGCTATTAACTTTCTTTATAAGTGTGTCACCTGAGTAGAGATCTACTTTCCATTTCTTCATACTAAAGCTAATTAATTCTCTTATGTTGTCTGCTATATTAAGCATCTTCAAACATTCACTCATCCATGAGTGTGGGCTCATTACTATAATCTATCCATGATATTGTTAGATTTTTCTTTCTAGCTTTTACTTCATATAGAACTGCTTTGTCTATATATAATAGATCATACGTTCCTGTAGCTTTCTTCCTGCAACCTTTCTGTTCTTCTGGTAGTAAATTCTGGTTTTCAAGGTGCTCATAAATACTTTCTGAAAGCATCCCTGTTAACAGCTTCCACATTAACGGTAAGCAAATGATTAGTCTATAATTGCTAGCTGTATGTATTACCCTTGCTCTTATCTTTCATGAAGAGTATTGTTCTTCTAGTCATCCAATCAAGTATTATTCCTCCATTAAGGCAATCTTGAAGTTGTTCACTAAATTTCATTAGCCAATACCCTTGAACTAAATCTGGTCCAGGACCCTTCCAATATGGCATCATCACCACCACCATCATAATCATCAGCATCAGCATCATAATTACTAGCTGGACACATGAAAACTTCATGGAAAGCATAAAAATGTAAGCATCTATAAATTATGTGCTGGTGCCATGAGAAATGTTTCTATATTGTAACAGTTACAGAATACAGAAAGACATATAACGCCAATGACTATATAATCCAACCAAAATATCTCAGTTACACAAATGTAAACAGAATTAATACTCAGCCTTAAAATACATGGTACATATTCAAAGAACCTTCTTGGTTCTTCTGTTCTTTTATTTTTTATTTCTTTACTTGTTTCAGTAATTTGACTATGGCCATGCTGGACCACCACCATTCAGTTGAAGAAATCGACCCTTGGACTTATTCCCTATAAGCTTGGTGCTTATTCTATCAATCTCTTCTGTCGAACAGCTTAGTTATGGGGACACAAAGACACCAACATCGGATGTCAAATGATGGTGGTGGTGGTGGGACAAACACAGACACAAACACACATACATAAATATATACATACACACACACACACACACACACACACATATATATATATATATATATATGTACATACATACATATATAAATATATATATATATATATGACTATATGACGGGCTTCTTTCAGTTTCCATCTACCATATTCATTCATGAGGCTTTGGTCAGCCCAAAGCTATAGTAGAAGACACTCTTTAAAGTATAGAGTTGAATTTTGTGTAGCCACCTGTTGACAACTTTTTTCCTCCACCCATTTTGTAGGGGGTATTACCCATTTTTCTGGTCTCTTTTCACTGTTATATCCCATTCAAAATTTGCATTAGTTTTTGTATGTAAAAGAAAAAAGGAAGGGAGGCAGGGGCTTGTTTGTAGTTTGTAGAGAAAATGTTAAATGTGCCTGAAAAAAATATGGTCTTTGCCCCCCAACTAAAAGACATGAAGAACTATAAAAGAAAGCAAATAAGTACCAGGGATGAGGGAAAGAAGAGAGAACTAACACTTGAAACTTCTTGAACTCCCAGAATAAAAACGTAAACATCCAAAAGACTTTCCCTCTATTCATTACTAAATGTCTTTCCCTCTTCTTCATTGTAAAAAGTAAAGAAGTTAGAAAAAATCGATCATATTTCAGTCTAATTGTCATTGAAAATGACCGAGGCTTTCCTTTCTCTGTCTCTATCGCTTCACTCTTTTTCTCTACTGTTATGAGAGTGAAGGTGCATGGCTCAGTGATTAGGGGTATTTGGCCCATGATCGTAAAGTCATGAGTATGATTCCCAGTGATGCGTTACGTTCTTGAGCAAGGTCCTCTATTTCACCTTGCTGCAGTGCACTCAGCTGTCAAAAATGAGCTGTGACTGTAATTCAAAGGGGCCAGCCTTGTCACATTGTGTGTGAGGCTGAATCTCCCTGAGAACTACATAAAGGTATGCATGTCCACAGGTATTTGCTGAGAGAGAGACAAACAGACAGAGGGAGAGAGAGAGAGAGAGAGGCAGACAGACAGAATAACTGTCAGACAGATAGACATATGTTTAGATAGATAGGCCACTTTTCTTTCATCAATTTTCATATTTTCAACGGCTTTACTTATATATCATTCAAAACGATATCTGTGCCATAGTATTACAGTTCTAAACAGATGGCAATGAACCTATACAAAAACATTAAAAACTAAAAAGAAAACAAATTTGATAAAATAATTAAACTAAAGGTCTCGGTTTCTTTATATGTCTAATATGTATACTTACATGCATGTGTACACACACACATGCACACAAACACACACACACACACACATGCACACATGCATGCATACACACAGATAATGCAGTAAGATAGATATTCTTTCCAACAGCCAGCTCATGGTTCTGAGGAATAGATAACAGCAAAGTGGAAATTGCACAGTACATTTTAACCCTTTTGTTACCATATTCCTGTTGAAATTAATTGCCTATGTTTCAATTAATTTTGAAAATAATTAAGAATTTAGTCAAATAACTGTCATTATTAAGCTGCAGTTTGGAACACAGATTAATAATTTTTGATGGAAGGTTTTAATTTTAATCACAATAAAGCGTTTATCCTAGAGTATTACTGTGAACATATCTACTTACAAACACATTTTACAATTACCTCTCACTCTCCTTCTCTACGCATACACCTAAACACATGCACACATTTATATATTGTCTTTCCATACTTTTCAGTTTTGAAAGCTGGACCAATTACATATTTTCTTTTTTTTTATATAAGTCAGTTTCCTGGCAAGTTCTGAAATGATATGTGTGAGCAGACAAGATGGACAATTTGTCTTTAAACTTCAGAAGAGAAAGAAAGAAAGCGATATATATATATATATATATATATATATAACAATTGAGGGTAAAATTAATTAATTATTAATCAATTTCACCAAGTATTCAGTATGTAAAGGGACCATTTAAGGCGAATTCAAATTATTACATTATATAAAAGGGCTTAGTAAAATAAATTACTTTGCCACATACTGAACTCATTAGAAATAGTAGCTAAAAAAACTTTTTTAAAACTATTTCTAATACTTAAAGAAAATCTCTCTCATATAGTGTTTGCTCAATTCAACTCACGAAAGTATTTCGTGAGTTGAATTGAGCAAACACTATATGAGAGAGATTTTCTTTAAGTATTAGAAATAGTTTTAAAAAAGTTTTTTTAGCTACTATTTCTAATGAGTTCAGTATGTGGCAAAGTAATTTATTTTACTAAGCCCTTTTATATAATGTAATATATATATATATATATATATATATATATAGAGAGAGAGAGAGAGAGAGAGATGGGAGGGAGGGAGAGAGAAAGGTGGGAAGGAGACAGAGGGAGGGAAGGAGTGAGAGAGGAGGAGAGAGAGGGAGGGAAGGCGAGAAAGAGGTGGAGAGTGAGAAGAAAAACAGATGCGAAACAGCTATGCTTTACTTGACAGCACAAGTATATATAAATATTGTCAGGTGGAACAGGTATTAAAAATAAATTGAAGTGAACACGTTTTTATTGTCAAATAGCTTTTTATTCAATTGATCACCAGTACTTTCATATTTTTCACTTGAAACTTCTTTTCTTAAGAAATCCATTGTCATTTTTAATTTTATCAAAAATTTTTGTAGTAACCTTGTGGGATGTTTGTTTTACCCATCAGAAGAGCCCCTGACTGCAGCTTCTACCATATTGTTCTTTTCTTTTTGATCATTCATTATTTATTGTTGAAAGCATTTATTTTACTGATGCAGTGGTACCAGGAAGACAGAGAATTCTACTACACCATTAGATTCTTTACCAATCTGTGCATTTCTTCGTGACAAGTAATCAAATTTTACCACTTTTCTTCATCATCATCATCACCATCAACACCATCAACATCATCATCATCATCACCATCATCATCATCATCATCATCATCATCATCATCATCATCATCATCATCACCATTACCACCACCACCATCATCATCCTCATCATCATCATCACCACCACCACCACACCACCATCATCATCATCATCATCATCATCATCATCATCATCATCATCATCATCATCATCATCATCATCATCATCATCATCATCATCATCATCACCACCACCACCACCACCACAACCACCACCACCACCACCACCACCACCACCACCATCATCATCATCATCATCATCATCATCATCATCATCATCATCATCATCACCATCACCACTACCACCATCACCACCACCATCATCATCATCATCATCATCATCATCATCATCATCATCATCATCATTTAATGTCCGTTTTTCATGCTGGCATGGGTTATATGGTTTGGCTGGTGATGTTAAGTTGGAGAGCTGCATCAGACTCCAGTTTGTTTTGGCTTGGTTTTAATGGCTGGATGCCCATCCTAATGTCAACCATTCCCAAGAGTGTACTGGGCGCCTTTTATGTGCCACCAGTATTAGTACCTTTTGTGTGTCACTAGTACGGGTGCCTTTAATGTGTCACTGGCACTGACCACAACTATGGTTTCACTTAACTTAACATGTCTTCTCAAGCACAGCAATTCGTCATCACCTTTGTGAGACTCAACATCCAAAGATTACATTTCACCACTTTGTCCCACATCTTTTTGGGTCTACCTCTTCCACAGGTTCCTTCCACCATTAGAGATCAACACTTCTTTATGCAGCCGTCCTCGTGATACTCAAAATTTTGTGCTGCTCAAATGTCTTCTTTATAAGCCCCACAGTATCATTGTAATCTAATAATTTGATCAATATTTATTACTTGCTTCCCAATCCTTTGGTTGATCTGAAGTCTGCAGACTTCTCAATATGTCTTCAGAATCTATCCACACAAAATTCTCTGGTTGTTCGAAGTTCTCTTTATATAGATCTACATTTGAGAGATATCTTTCCTAAAATCTTTTAAACTATATCTCAACTTTTTCAATGCCTTTAACATTTTCTTTGAGTTTTCTATGTTCAGTATATGTAACCAGTCTTTCTATTCCTAGTTTGATATCTGCTGCATTGGTATTGTCCTTCTCTCTGACCAGAATCAATTTGTTGAAAAAGCTAAACTGTTCATGTACAAACCATAAATATATTTCTCAAAAATAATTTTCAAAGAATTGTGCTATCTGTCTTGGACACTGTTCTTGGGAACAAAATAAGATTTCAAGCCAGCAAAATATAAAGAATTCTTTCAACTTGCTGGTAGCATTGACAAAAATCTGGTATTATTATGTTGTAATAGATTTTAGTATTCCACTTTGGCAAAGTCCCAAAATTCTTTTAGCAGTGTTACATGAACTATTTATATGTGAAAATATTTGAAAATTTTCACAGAAACTGCTTCAGTATCATAATAGATCAACAACTGTTTGGAGATAGTTGTGCACAATGTGTGCAACACAGACAATGCCAACAAGATCTCTTTCAAGTCTGGTTTTTAATCGGCTAAATATGTTGTTCTTGTCTTTTCATTAAACACCACCAAAATTTGTGCTGTAATTGTCTCTGAAAAAGGCAGTGACTTTTTCCAGCAACTCATGGTTGTCAATAACTAAGATTAAGGCATTGAAAAAGATCTCAGTCAGTTCAGCTGAAACACTGTGCATATCCAAAAGTTTTACTTGTGTACCCCTGGGCCAGAAATATAGCATTGAACAATGAAAGGTATCATTTTGCCATCTATTCAGTTTGAATCATTCATAGAAATTGTCACAAAACTTGTTTTTGCTCGGTCTTTAGCCTTTGGTGCAATTACATTTAAAATTATGGCTTCACATTTTGTGTGAGTCAAAACTTTGACTCAAAACGTTTAGAGACTAATTCTAACAAAACAGCCAGATATCTTGTATCACAAGTCATGAGGAAACTGTATGAAAAGTAAAAGTGGCTTCTTTAGCAGCAATCTAATTCTATTCATGATAACTTAGAGATTTTAAATCATCTTTATATCCACTCAAGCTCCATTCAACAAATAGACATCTGCAAAACATCAATCACATTTATCCCATCCATACAAAGCAGTCTTCTTTTCATGAAGAAAAGGGAAATCCTTCTTGAGTTCTTTCATAAATGCATCATATTCTTTTTGGCATTGTAAAACTAAATCAACAATATTCTCAAGTAATCAAAACCAAAGTAAAGCGAAATAAGTAATATACATTACAGTTGTACAGATGTGGTTGTGTGGTAACAAGCTTTCTTCCAAACCATGTTTGGGGCTCAGTCACACTGCACACCACCTTGGATAAGAGTCTTCTATTGTAGCTGAGGCTAACCAATGTTTAGTGGGTGGATTTGGTAGACAGAAACTGAAAGAAGCCCATCATGTATATATGTGTATGTGTGTGTATACATATATACATATATATATGCATGCGTGTGTGTGTGTATTTAATAGAATTTGGGTAAAAATCTCGTAATGTGCTTTTAAGAGCTTGCTTCTGCACCAGTTGGTACATAAATATAAATTCAGCAACTTAACCCTTTAGCATTCAGATTATTCTGTAAAATATAAAGCTTATGTATTCACACCATGTAAACTTAATCTTGCATCATTTGATGGCTTTGAGATTTCAATGATGTGATTGTTTATTTTTAAAATGACACAATAAGGTAGCTATGAATGACCATATCTGACTAGTTTGAACATAAAATAGGTAGAATATTTTGGCCGGATATGGCCGGTTTAAACACTAAAGGGTTAAAGCTAGTGTCCAATGCAATAACAAATGTTGTGATTTCCTATTAAAGCCTGGTATTTTCCATCCTGTGTTATATTATTCTTATATATAGATATATAATTATATGATAATGGTGGGAAACCACAATGATATTTTGGTTCATTGACTATATTTGTCTATATTCCCCATCCGTTAAGTTTTCGTCTACTTTCCTCCTGTTTGCTCTACTTTTGGCTAACTTCTTCTCTTTGTTGTGCTCTCTCTGTTCAACCCTTGATATATATAGATATATATATATATATATACATATATATATATATATATCACGTGATCACGTGACCGACCAGACCATCAGATGTTGTTACACATCGCTGGTCACAATGCGTTCGCATTGTTTTAGCCTTCGAATGACGCCACCCCGCTGGCTAAGCAAGCAGGCCAACAGAAGAAAGAGTGGGAGAAAGAGTGGTGAAAGAGTACAGCAGGGATCACCACCCCCTGCCGGAGCCTCGTGGAGCTTTTAGGTGTTTTCGCTCAATAAACACACACAATGCCCGGTATGGGAATCGAAACCGCGATCCTGCGACTGTGAGTCCGCTGCCCTAACCACTAGGCCATTGCGCCTCCACACACACACACACACACACATATATATATATATATATGGCAAATGAAAGACAGAAGATGGAATATATATATGGCAAATGAAAGATGGAAGATGGAATAAATACACGAGAATTTATTAATCACGACAATTGTTTCAAAACATCTAGTATCGACCCCTCATGGGTGGGACGCTCAACAACTGATTCAGGAGCATCTGGCAGTGCAGATGTATTTCGTCAGATGATAAATAGATACAACGCGTTAAAATACCAGTTCCGCAATGTAACTTGTCGTTTTGTAGAAAGAAAAGCAGCCAGATGGAGGGAAAATCGTCATTTACATAGATCAAAAATAAAATCATAGATAGAAAAAAAAAAAGAGAAATAAACACACAATACAGCAAGAAAAGTATGTATGTATGTATGTATGTATGTATGTATGTATGTATGTATGTATATATATATATATAGTTAATCCAAACAAGAATAAAGAGAAAACACAGCAACGTGAATACGTGGAATAAGTATAGTGTTATTGGACGCTCAGGGAAGGAAAAAAAGGAGGATGTAACGTTTCGAGTGGAGCTCTTTGTCAGAAATATAGAAAAAAAGGAAAAGTCTAAGGAAGGGAAGACGGAGAAAGAAAATCGCCAACGATACACACACGATCAAATATATATATATATACACACACACACACACGTGTATACATATATACATATATTTGTGTGTATACGTGCATGCATATATATATTCATGCACACTCACACATGCACACACACATATGCACACATATGCATACACACATAAATCCATGTATGTGTGTGTTTGTGTCATGACTGCATTATGTTTGTTTCCCACCACCACTTGACAACTAGTGATGGTTCGGTTACATCCCATAACTTAGTGGTTCAAGAGAAGAGAGCTATACAATGAGTATGAAGCTTAAAAAATAACTCGTACTGGGGTTGGTTTGCATGACTAAACCTTCCATGGTCGTTCCCCTTTATGGACGCGGTCCAATGGCGAAAACAAGTAAAAAGAAAAAAAATAAAGGAAAAGGAAATGGTTTTTTTGCCTTCACGTTAAAACTAGGACACAACAACTCCAGCACTACTTGAGATAGTCAAATATACATAGCAAGAAGAATGTAGTTCGTGTAAACCAATGAAATATGATGCATCGAATTGTCCATTCATAAAGCAATGGAAAAGAAATTGCTTGCTTTGTCACTGAATCTCAAAGTTCATGTTTACAACATGTGTGTATGAATAACAAATGGAAAAAGAAACACTCACCAGAGAGAGAGCAGATGTATGCTTCCATAATAGTGTGTGCGGAGAGAAAGAAAAATTAGTAAAAATACCAATAGTTCTGTGACTATTTTAGCTTGAGTAGGATAGTAAAGGATACAAAAGAAAATACTAAGTACAAAGACAGAAGATTTCTTGGTTAGTTGTTCTCTGTACTTTATACCCTGTTATTCTAACAATTTTGCTGAGCTGTGTCAGTTGGATGGGATAAATTGCCTCATCCAAGCTCTACAGTCATTTTTCATACCCCATAGAAAAACCTGTGGGTTCGCTAAGGTTATATTTTAACCCTTTTGTTACCATGTTTGTGTTGAGATGCTTTGTGTTTCTTTCAATTACTTTAAATATAACAAGGAATTTAGTAAAATGACTTAGTTACCATTAAGGTAGTGTTAGGAACATAAATTGTGACTAAGGTTTGGTGGAAGATTTTAATTCAAGACTTAAGAAAACAAGACATTTGTACTACAGAGCCAGAGGCAGTTTCAGGTGGGTTAGTATCAAAAGGGTTAAATTATTAATGTCTAAGCAGGTCAGGATTCAAAAAATATCATTATCTCACTTTCTCTCTCTCTCTTTCTTTCTTTTAGCCCAAGAAGACATCTTGGCATCAACTATTTTTACTAAGGTGTGGAGTTGTCTATTTTTTTACTTCAATGGGCATTTATTTTCTTTCTGTTATAGGAACAATTCTGAGCATTGCAGTGGGGTGTGAATGAAACATGAGGTTTGCTTTTAGTTTTGAATTATGGTTGGGTTCTTGATAAAAGTGTTTTGATTACTCACTGGAAATGGCTAATATGTATCAATACTTCTGTGTGTGTGTGTGTGTGAGAGCATCTGATAGTGTATGGTAGTAGTAAACAGAAGTCCCTATCAGGCCAGAGGTGTTATTTGTTTCCTGTCTTCCAAGGAAACACATCTGGCCATGGGAAAATATCACCTTGCCTGGAATCAGATGAAGGTTGGTACCAGGAAAAGCATCCAACCATAGAAAATCTGCCTCAACAAATTCCATCCAATCCATGCATGTATGCAAAAGTGGATGTTTAAAGAGACAATGATGTTGATATTGATATACACGCATTGTGTTTTCAGAATCTCAGTTTTGCTGAAATGGGCTGGTCTTCTCCAGCACCACCTACCTGCAGTCATCCTAATCCTGTGAGGTTTAACATTTTGGGAGAAGTCTTCAAAACTTTGTCCCTTGTCTTCCTGGGTCTCCCTCTTCAACAAGCTCCATCCATTTAAATAGTTAGCGCTTCTTTATACAACCATTCTGATCCATTTACAGGGTATGTCCATATCTCTTCTTTCTTGCACACTACATCCAATTCCTATGTCCATTTTTTTCTCTCAACACAGTTGCACTTTGTTGTTCATGTACACTTACATTGTACACCAAATGGAGCATACTAGCTTCATTTTTTCCTTTTTCTGGTATTTGCAAGACCTCTACATTCAGAGCCCATGTGCCACTGCAGTCTATAAACAATCATAATACAATCTACCTTTCACTCTGGAAACAAATATTTTATTACAGCAGGTAAAATCTCTGTGAACTTTTCTCTAGCTTGTTCTTATTAGCTACTATGCTTTCAGAAGTCCACCTCCACTACTAATTCAATTATCCTCTTGGGTATTTGAGAGTCTGTTTCCCATGTGCTCTTAGTGCTTATTAGTTCTGAGCATCTACCACAAACAGTATACTTTCTCTGTTCACCTGCCTGTGATACTACCACACATCTATTATGTGGTCTTAGTTTGCATTGGGTATATAATAGGGAATTTCTACCTTCTTTTCTGCATACTGAGCAAAGCCATTTCCTTGATGGAAGCAGAAATCTGTCTGTTTCATGCTTACTAAATCTTTGGTCTTTACTAAGTTTACTTCAAAAATCTTTGACTCCAGCTTTTGCTGCCACATCTGAACATTCTTTTATAATTCAGCTGCAGATTAAGCTATAATTATGAGTTTATTAGCATAAAGGAGTTCTCCAGCAACTAATCTTAAACTCCTCAGTTATGATCTGTAGAGCTATGATAGATATGAGGGACTGAGAACCAAGTCTTCAACTTTCAACCTGAACTCATTGTTATACTTTTTGTCAACTATAACCTTACTGGCAGTATCTCTACATAGCTTTTATGGCTTTCATGAGCTATTCATCCATCTACCCCTAGCTTCCTTACCAACCACCAGATTTCAGAATAAAGGGGATCTTATTGAATGCTTTCTTCAGGTCAATGAACACCAAGTTCAATGACTTTTAATGAACTACTTCTACAGTTTGTCTTACAAGAAAGAGGGCATCAAAAGTACTTCTCTCCCGGCCCCAAACCTAATCACATCTCGTCTAACCTAATTGTCATTCTAATTAATTGGATTAAAATTCATCCCATAACTTTCATTACATGGTCTAGAAATCTGATACCTCTGTAACTGTTTCTAACAAAGGTATATCTTCTATCCTTGTAACAGCTGACTATAATGCAGCTACACCAGTTGTTGGGAATAACACCTTTCTGTGCTACCTGATTAACTAGGCTCTCAGCCACAGCAGGAAATGTATCAGGACATGAAATGTAAAAGCCGGACTAGACTATTTTATGTGCAACTCCATTGTCTCCCGAGACAAAAAGGATGCCAACCACCAACCATCTTACACTACCAAATATTGTAAGCATCTCAGTAGTAATTCCTGGAGGTTTTCTTGTTTTAATATCCTTAATAGCTTCGTCTGTCATACTGCTGTCAACTAGTTCCTCTTTCGAGTCCACATTGGGAAGACCGTCATTATCCCATGCATTCTCCACATTCAACAGCCTGTTGTAGCAGCATTTCCATGCCTCTTTCATTTCAGAATCATTACGTACGAGGAGCGTACTGTTATCCTTCCGTATACACTTCTCACCCATAATCTCTATTCACTTGGAAATATTGTCTTGCAATTTGGAGCATCTCACAACCTCTGATCCCTAACATTACTAAACCGCTTCCTTTTTTGTCACCCCCCCCCCCTTGCTAAGTAAACCTGTCACCTAGCTTCTCTTCCAGCTACCTGATATAACGTTATCTTTCCTCGTCCTCCGTCCATTCTTCCACTCTTTCCAAATCATCAGCTTTGCTGCTCAACATATTCGTTGAAAGTCACCAGCCACCAATAAACGTGTGTGTGTGTGTGCGCGCATGACTGTGTGCGTCTATAGTTTGGCTAATTAAGCGTTTATTCCCCTATATATTTTCCTTCCCTGTCTTTTATTATCTCCTGCGGCTCCTCCCTCCTTCGTCACTTCCCCCCCCTTTATTCTCGCTTCCCTCTTTTTCATGTCTCCCACCGTCACCCATACTTCCTCTTCTCCTGCTTCGCCTCGCTCTCCGCCTGCTGATCTGTCTCTCAGCCAGATTGTCAGTCACTCAGACCATCTCTCTCGTTGTCTTCTTTTCGACTCGTCTTCACGTTCTGAAAAGTCAATTTTGTCCTGCCGAACAAGTCTAAACCTTTTTTTTTTTCTCACACTCAACTAAATACATTTAAACCACTCACTCGCTCTTCAACAACTCTCTGCCTCTCTCTCTCTCTCTCACCCCTCCACCACAAAAGCATATATTTATAAAGGATGGGATGGGGTGGGCGGGAGATTGGAAGACGTAAGAAGAGAAATTGAAATGTCATCGTTTGTTCCCTTTCTGTGCCTCTCTCAACTATATGTGTGTGTGTCTATCTATCTGTCTGTCTATCTATCTATCTACACACGTGTGTTTACGTGTACGACACAAACATACATAATATATTCTTACTGAGAAATACTGAACTATATTTCACATTAACCCGTTGTTCTCTCGCTACACATTGTCAGCTACAATGTAAATTGACGGTAATTTACTCGAAATTCCCGATGTTTTTAAATATTCAAACACCGTTTGATATCAGCGGTTTTAAGTTTTATTTGCAAGAGTAACATGTGTTTACATACATGATCTCACACACACACTAACTCGCACTTACATATATACTCTAACACACACAAACAAGGGCCATTACACATTCTACTGCCCCCCTCCCCCCAAATATATATATCTGTGTATGTAATCTAGAGATGTTCAATATAGAAAACATTATAATGCTCAAATGATTTGAACTTAAACTTCAAAGTCCTTATCGAGGACTATGACCGCAGGGCAAAGAGTGACTATAAGAGGAATTCGGGTGATATATAAAATATACATACATGTAAATATATATATATAGGGATATACATAGAGAAACCAAAGCTGAAAATATTCAGATGAACACTCGTGTATAAGCATAGAAATTTTTATTAACAGAACAAATTTATATGGAGTACAAATGATACAGAAAACTGAGGGGAGAGGGCATGGTATTTCAAGGCTGACAACTGTTACTGGGGACCCAGAATTACCTAATAGTTGTACTGTTAGCAGATGGATTGGGCAGAAGGTTAAGGATAAGCAACCAGTAGTGGATGCATATAAGCATTAATGTAAAACAAGACTCCGTCTTCAGTGTGTAAAGACTAGTAACTTGGGATCTTTACCTTTTGACCTACAGATTTAAAAAATAATTGTTTGTAACTAAACACTTTCAAACTTTGGACACTGGTAGAATGTGTCATATAAAACATCTTTTACTCTTAGCGTTTTTGGGAAAAGCTTATATTTAGGAAGTTATTTCACGTTAAAGTTGTATTTCGGTAATTTCAACCAATCAATGACGTGTATTCAGCTGAATAAATTACTGCTGTTGTTTGTGTATATTTCGTTTTACACTGTTATTTATGACAACCCTAACCCTAACGATAGACTTATTTATATTAATGTAGGTTCCTGCCTCCCAACCCATAGTGTTTAAGAATTTAGTTAATATTTGTAGAATTTCTAGCCTCTCCTCTAATATAAGCATATTTAATAATGCTGCCCCATTATATAACAATGCTCTTAAAGCTAGTGGATGTAAAAAGGAAATAGCTAACACACCTACTGTTAGGTCAGAAATAAAGAAAAGGAAACAGACACAGGAAAATTGTCTGGTTCACACCCCCTTACTCCCCTAAAGTGACCTTTAATATAAATGACTTCTTGTTACTTATAGATAGACATTTTCCAATACATCATAAATATAGGAAACTCTTTAATAGGCATAACCTCAAAATTAGTTTTAGTTCAACCCCAAATTTTAAAAACAATTACACACAATGCAAAACAACAACACAAAGCCAGCTGTTCCTGCAGAGATAAAGATTTGTGCCCACTAAATGAAGCCTGTATGACCAAGACTATTTATGAAGCCACCATAAATTCTACAAATGCTAATAACACAGTTTCATCAAAGAGACATGTAGGTCACACAGAGGGAAATTTCAAAGCGAGGTTCAACAATCACTCTTTAAGCTTCAGGCACTGGAATAAACGAATAACTACCAAATTATCCAGTTATATATGGTTCTTAAAAGAACAAGGTGCCTGCTATAGGATTTACTGGAATAATCTTAACCAAGTGTAAACCTTATACCAAATGGCAAGTGCAGATAGTGGCAAATGCAGTCTTTGTAATGTGGAAAGATGGCACATCTGGAAAAGTTCCTTGGACCCCGCTACATGTCTAAATTCAAGAACTGATTTTTTTGGATCATGTCGACGCGTAACAAAATACCTGTTACAGTTTGCCCCACTCCCCAAGATCACAGCTAGAATCTGCATTTTTACTATGTTCCTGCACAAGCATCCCATATGTCTTCTTTTAATTTTTAACTTTTAATTTTTTATATATATTTTTAATTTTTTCTTTTTAATTGTGTGAATGTGTGCGTGTGTATATATGTGTATATGTGAATATATATATATATATTTCTTTGATGTTTTATACATCATTTCTTTTATATGGATATATGTGCTCCTTTGAGTTGAAAGTTAATAGCCATTTGTTATTAACAAATTGGTACTTCTTACAGCCGTTTCCATTAATACTCAATAATTATATATAATCTTGACAGATAGACATAGAGATTTTAAGAACAAATATAGATGGAACTCAAACATGAGTATATATATTATTTTAATGAGCAGGAGTTTCAGTGTGATTCAAAAGCTTACTAAGAATTTCAGATACCAATAAGTAAATCTTGATGCAGTGAGTGGGGGGAAGCTTGCACACATATACATAATTATCTAAAACGATCCGTAAGAGGCACTTATAATTTAGAATAAAAAGCAGAAATGCTTAGAAACTGCTTCTCCTTTTCGATGTAGTGTACAATTAGTAAAGCTCAATGTAAAAGAGTAAATATATACCCACATAAAAAGCGATGATACATAAACCATCAAAGAAATGATATACCCACAGTAATTAAGATAATTTTAGCCGATTATGTATATGCATGCAAGCTTTTTCCACCTGGATTTCCGTGTTGGTGTTTAACGGCCTATTATTAATTAAGCTATTAATTATAGTGAATATATATATATTTCTTTGATGTTTTATACATCATCTCTTTTATATGGATATATGTGCTCCTTTGCGTTGAGCACTGCCAATATAAACCACTTCAAAACAAATTTGTTGTTTTTATGCTTTTCTGCTTTTTGTTCTATTCTATCTTTCTTACTTTCTTTCAATCTATCTTGTTGCTATTTATATCAAGTTATAATAAAGCAATTTTACATTAAACTGAAGGATTACTCAACATTTTTTATAGAGTACATATACTATTTACAAGAGTGGTGACAGTGACTCCAAAGCTGGACTCTATGTGTGTGTATATATATATATATATATCATCATCATCATCATCGTTTAACGTCCGTTTTCCATGCTAGCATGGGTTGGACAGTTTGACCGGGGTCTGAGAAGCCAGGAGGCTGCGCCAGGCTCTAGCCTGATCTGGCAGTGTTTCCACGGCTGGATGCCCTTCCTAACGCCAACCACTCCGTAAGTGTAGTGGGTGCTTTTTACGTGCCACCAGCACAGGGGCCAGAGGAGGCTGGCAAATGGCCACGATCGGTTGGTGCTTTTTACGTGTCACCGACATATATATATATATATATATATATATATGTATATATATATATCATCAGTGGATTGTATATCCAAAAAAAGAAGCACAGCCTGAAAGTTAGAGCTGTAATGTAATGTAATGTATGGCCCGGTCAAACTAGAGGTAGAAGACAGTTATGGTCAATTAATTTGTAATAAATGACCATATTGATTTTCTACTTCTAGTTAGAAGAGAGGTTATGTGACCGCTGGCATTGGAGTCTGACGAGTCTTCTATAAAGCTAAGCACCAAAACCATTGCTCACTATAAACCCAAGTACATATTATTTTTAGCCTGGTATGCCGAACTGTTAATTTACAGAAACGCAAACACACCATCACCAGTTGTCAAACAGTGATAGGGGACAGACATAAAAACACACACAGACACACATATATACACGACGGGCTTCTTATAGTTTCCATCTGCTAAATCCACTCATAAGGCTTCAGTCGACTCAAAGATGTAGTAGAAGACACTTGCCCAAGGTGCAACGCTGTGGGACAGAACCTGGAACCATCTCATTGGGAAGTAAGCTTCTTACTACATAGCCACGCCTGTGCCTTTGTGAATTTTATTCCAGTTTCTTGCCCTTTTATTGCTTGCAAAGGAATTCGAAATTACCTTACATTTTCCTGTCCGCGTGGTTTGATTAGAAGTTTCCAAGTGCCTTTGCTCTGAAGTTCATTAAGCTACAACAGGTACCTCCTTTGTTGTTAAAACGACTTCTGTTTCTTAATTCTTTATTGCCCACAAGGGGCTAAACATAGAGGGGACAAACAAGGACAGACAAATGGATTAAGTCGATTACATCGACACCAGTGCGTAACTGGTACTTAATTTATCAACCCCAAAAGGATGAAAGGCAAAGTTGACCTCAGCAGAATTTGAACTCAGAATGTAACGGCAGGCAAAATACCGCTAAGCATTTCGTCCGGCATGCTAATGTTTCTGCCAGCTCACGTAAGTTACTTGGTAAGACAGGTGGTAGGAGAAAGAGCAAGCAGAGTAAGTTACTGGTGAAGAGGTTGTGAGAGAAGGGACGAATCTTTTCCTTTTGAATGGCACATGTCAACACAATTTCTAGTTAACTAAACACTTTTAAACTTCATATACTGGTAGAATCTGTTTATAAAACATCATTTTTTCTTTGCTTTATTGAGGAAATTCTATATGTTGTAATATATTCCGACTTTAATTTCGAGCATTTCGGCAATTTTAACCAATTGCTGACCTCCATTGACATAAACAACATTCCGTGCTATATGAATATGTCCCTCGTTTAAGAAACAGATTGGGTTTATTTACATTTGCGAAGAAAAAAAAGATACCCTAACCCTAAAATAGATTGAAATGCAATAGATCGATACTAGGGTTATAATTATGGGTGGCAATTTCATACGACACTGCTACGGAAAATGGGATTTTTTTCTAGCGGTGTCAAATGAAATTGTCACCCATAATTATAACCCTAGTATCGATCTATTGCATTTCAATCTATTTTAGGGTTAAGGTTAGGGGTGGGGGGAAGGGTATCTTTTTTTCTTCGCAAATGTAAATAAACCCAATCTGTTTCTTAAACGAGGGACATATTCATACAGCACGGAATGTTGTTTACGTCAATGGAGGTCAACGATTGGTTAAAATTGCCGAAATGCGCGAAATTAAAGTCGAAATATGTTACAACAAATAGAATTTTCTCAATAAAGCCAAGAAAAAATGATGTTTTATGAACACATTCTACCAGTATACGAAGTTTAAAAGTGTTTATAGTTAACTAGAAATTGTGTTGACATGTGCCGTTCCAAAGGAAAAGATCCGAAGGGACTGACAATGTAGTGTGAGTTAACCAATAGTTTTGCTTTCCGAAAACTGCCTACGCTCAAACAAAGATTAAATCAGTTATTAATTTTGTATGTGTGTGTAATTATCGGTATACATAAAAAATACATTGTTGTGAGATTTGTTTTTGCCGGACACCTATTTACATTATTTCACACATTTCTAAAATATGACATCATTTACCTCTCTATCAATTGTTTTGAAATGCAATGTGTGTGTGTGTGTATGTGCATATGTAAAAGCAATTAGATTGTAAATTATGTTGTTTTGATTTACGAGAAATCTGTTTTAACAACGTTATGATAAAGTCTTTCTTTGTCGTTGTAATTTACTCCCCAATCAAGAACAGTTCAGCCTCATCTTTTCCAGGATATCTAAGGACAACAGGCCCCTTCCACCCCCCCCCCCCGTTTAGATTTAGTTTGAAGGTTATTTGGCTGTTATCTTTAACCTGACTTACGATCATTTACAAGGTTCTCTTGCTGCTTATGTATTAATCGTTTTGGTTCATGCATGTCATCCATATTTTTTTTTTTTTTTACACAATTGTTTTATTACTTTCCTTCTCTTTTGGGGGTTGGGGTTAGGGGTGTTTTATATTTCAAAGATTCTACTTACTTCCGGTAAATACATTAACTAGATTTTCATCACATATTCTAATTTGAATTCGGAAGAACATTATCACAAGATACCTACTGAATGCGTGTGGCTGGATTATTTGGGGATGAAAAAACAAGAAGGAAGAAATCTTCTAAAGTGTGTGTGTGAGAGAGAGAGAGAGAGTTTGGTGTGTGTATGTGTTTTTGTACTTTGAACTCTCACGATCGAGAAATGAGCGTGTAAAATACAATGTCAAATGGTGGCTGTGGGTATACACGATTCTCAGTACAGGCAGTCGACCTATCCGAGACGAATAATTATGACGAAATAGTAGCTCATTAATACCCATCATTATGGGCAATTAGTTAAACACTACTTCCCATGGACTGTGTCCTTTCTCTGACTCTTCCCCGTCTCTCTCTCTCTCTCTCTCTCTCTCTCTCTCTTTGTAATACTCTCGTATATAATCATTTTCTTTCTTCTTTTTCTCTTCCTTTCTCTCTTTCGTTGTAATGGGTTGTATTCATTGCTAGAAATATCTATTTTAGACACCAAAAGGCAAATGCGAGCGAGTGTCTGGGTTTAAAAAAGAAAATGTACTTAGAAGTAACTACGTCCACTTGTGTTTCTATGAAGTAAAACAAATAACAGGAATTAGGTTAGTATAACAAAATATGACAAACCCTTTACAACTTAACAATTTAAACAAAACTACACATACGTACGTGCGTGCGTACGTGTGTATGTGTGTTAGCTGAAAATGCTATAGGAGCTACTCTCAGTGGCCTGGAATTCCCTATCAGAGTATTTATCAAACATCTATGAAGGGTTTTGGCCCAGATCTCTAGTCTTTTGAATAACTCTGAAGTATTCTATGGCCTATGTTACATTATTGGCGTGTCCCCGTGAGCGAAGAAATTATGGAAGGGAGTGTTTCGTTGTTGCTCATGTGTATGTAATACATATACCACCACAATGACAACGACCTTTCACGAGATCTATAATTCACATTACTGGAGGAGAAACCTGTGCAAGATGGCTTGTAGTGACGTTGTTGATGTACTTTTCCCAGAATCGTATTCTTGATTGTGAAGGAGATAGGAGATAATTCTAATGACAAATGTGACTCAAATTGGTAACCACTCTCTTCTCCAAGTTGCCAGAGGATATTTAAAATCTATTGTCAGAAACGACCTTAAAGTTACTTATCGCTGCTTGTATTTTTTTTCTCTCGGGGCATACTGCCACAACTTTCGACTAGGTTGTTGATAACTAAACTTACACCCCTACTATAAATGTTGCTGAGAAACCCTTCCCTGAGGAGTTCAAACAGATTTGCTAAAAGTTCAAATGTACTCTAGTATGAAGCCAACAGGGTTTCTAGCAAAAATGCCCTGTTACATAGAATGTCCAAAGATGCACTGTCAAGAAATTTTGGGAGTGTTAGACCCTTAGTTCTTGTCTGAAATGATCTGTCTAGTGGATTGTTAGCTAGGGCTCCCTAACCATGACGAGGATAACATATCTTCACTTCTCTGAGTAAATCCAAGAAGGTAGAAATGTATGTATGCTCTTCTTCTGAAACAGGAGACAGAGGAAAGTCTAATAGAAGAGGAAGATGGAGGAAAAAAAATTGCCAACAATTCACATGTGGCTACATTTTGAAAAATGCATATATATATTTATATATATGTGTATCCTTGTCTTGACATCACATGATAGCTGTAAACAAGTGGCATGTTATACAAGCAGTGTTCTTCATTTCCAATCTGCTGTGAACATATATAAAAGTATATTGCCTTACTTGGAATTAGTTGAAACAGATGAAGGTTAATGACAAGAAATTTTCTAGGCATAGAAAATTTGCCTCAACAAATTCTGTCTGACCTATGGAAAAGTGGACTTTAAAATGGTGATGATAATGATAGAAAAAGTATGTATGTATGTTATGCATTATATAAATACATATGTATTCAAATGTATATTATATATGTATATAAATATATGTATGTGTGCTATATAAACATACATATATGTATAGATACTGTGTGATTTTGTCTTTAGTCTTGCTGAATGGTACATTGGCTAGATGCCTTCTACTGTAGACCTGGGCTAACTGATGCCTTATGAACGAATTTGGAAACTGTATGGAAGCCTATTTTATGTATGTGTATGTACCTTTCTGATTCTAACACTACTACCTCTTGACAACTGGTGCTTTCACTTTGATAACGCCTGTTCAAACTCACACCATAATACATAACCTATACCAGTCATGACTAAAAAAAGACATAGTTCATACCGCATACACTATGGAGACACCAGCAAACAGTATAATGTAACACATACTCTTGACAATCAACACCCAATAAAATATCATACAGCACATTCTTTTGTAATCAATAAACTGACAGTGCAGGATACTGTACTTGGCAGGGTTACCTATTGCGCAAAGGTGTAACACCACGAACCCTGGTTCATGGTTTCTTATCATACCCAGTGTTACAGTTACTATTGATGCTATTTATATTTTCATACCCCTTCCTGCTGCTTACATTAGTTTCAGTATTTTTGACAATTTCCACCACCTTTCAGACAATAATTTTAGTCAGACGGTATCAAGATATATATCAGAGTAATATAATTGTACCTGCTGTGATAAATTTATCTGGGATCTTAATGTTTATGTAGGTAGGATGTGGTGACATGAACACTCTCCCTTTCATGCTGCACATCTGTTTACATCAGTTTTTCTTAATCATTTTTTGCCTACGGACCTCATTAATTCCCATTACACTCAGATGGACACTTCTAGCCATTCAAAGTTTTAAAAAATCTTATATTTTTCATCATCATCATCCTCATCACCGTTTAACGTCCGTTTTACATGCGGTTTGACTGTTTCTACAGCTGGATGCCCTTACCGGCACAGGGGCTACTGGCATTGGCCATGTTCGGATGGTGCTTTTTATGTGCCACCAGCACAAGAGCCAGTCAAGGGTTACTGGCATTGGCCACATTCAGTTGGTGCTTTTTACGTGTTACTGGCACAGGAGCCAGCTAGGTGGACCTGGCATCAACCACGTTCGGATGGTGCTTTTTACATGACACCGGCACGGGAGCCAGTCAAGGGGTACTGGCGTTGGCCACGTTCGGTTCGTGCTCTTTACGTGCCGGTGGCACGGGAGCAAGTCAGGCGAACCAATTAAATTTAACGTTGCATCTACCCATCAGACCGAATCTGCGTACAGGACTAGGCAGTAGCAGACGGTGTGGTCAATTGTCTCATTTCATCGGTTACATAGTCTACACATAATATTAATGTCTTTTCCATATTTTATTTATGTCTGCAGCTAAGTATGCGGTCCAGTGCAGCTAAAATCAGGTCTTTTGTTTCTGCGTTTAATCCAGAACTTTTGAGCAATTGTTGGTTTTCATTCTAGTTTAATTCCTTTCTTGCAGGTCATTGGTCATGGAGTGAACGTTTTCTTCCCATTTTTCTTTAGAATTATTTTTGTACTTTGTTTCAAATTTGTTTCTTTATTCTTCATATTCTTTTTAACTTCTATTGTTATTGTTTTGTCCTTATCTAAATCTTTTTCTTCAGTGTAGTTGATTTTCAATTTCCAGTTTCTACTTGTTTTCTTATTAGAATAGAAAACATTTTATCTTCATGTTTCCTCTTCGTATTTCCTCTGTGTCAAGTGCGTCGGTGAAACGATCAGACACATCCACACACACATATACACACGAAAAAACACATACATGTTTTTCTATTGTTCAGTTCCAAGTCAGCTTTGACTAACGATCAAAGACGCTCCGGCGATCTTTTATATCTTAATTATTTTTTCAGCACTCCATTATCTGTCCTTTAATTTTTAAGACAGTAAGCTGTTGTTTGAGGACGATTTAACTGGTATTTCTAGCAAGTCGAATGATCACGTAGAGCTATGTTGTTTGTGACTCAGGTTTATTTTCCTTGGTCAACTTGCCTGTCGGTCAGCTGGCCGGTTGACTTAAACCTTTTTCTTTCATTTTTTCTTACTAGATTTAATCATTTGGCTGCCCCCATACTCCTGCACCGAATTCAAAAGTTTATAGTTGATCGCATCAACGATACTTTTTAGTTCACTATAATATATCTTATCGGTATTTATTTATCGATTGGCTTAATTTTACATCTTGGGGCGCAGCTCAATATATATTTCACTCAGATATACACTGATGCAGATACTCAAGAGTCTGTTACAAACTTATATGTAGTCGTCTGGCCTGTTAGAAACAGCAGTTGAATTTCTCAAATTAAACCATACCATGTATAGGAGTGGCTGTGTGGTAAGTAGCTTGCTTACCAACTACATGGTTCCGGGTTCATTCCCACTGCATGGCACCTTGGGCAAGTGTCTTCTGCTATAGCCTCGGGCCGACCAAAGCCTTGTGAGTGGATTTGGTTGACGGAAACTGAAAGAAGCCCGTCGTATATATGTATTTATATATTTGTATGTGTGTGTTTATGTGTCTGTGTTTGTGCCCCCAACATCGCTTGACAACCAATGCTGGTGTGTTTACGTCCCCGTAACTTAGCGGTTCGGCAAAAGAGACCGATAGAATAAGTACTAGGCTTCCAAAGAATAATTCCTGGGGTCGATTTGCTCGAGTAAAGGCGGTGCTCCAGCATGGCCACAGTAAAAGGGTATGAAAAAAATACTGATATGCCGGATAATGTTATCTTGCATTCTTGTGTTCCCTGCACACAGAGAGGGAAATGATGGGATGGTCACTGTTAGTATATCAGTCAGCCATCGTAAACCTACTTTATCTGGATTGACTTAAAACTTAATACACATACATTCATTTATGTGTTCACACGCATGCGCTCTCGTGCGCTTACACATACTCACATACACGACGAAAGACATCAAGACAGCATTTTCTCAATTTCAAGCGAACTACGATCTTTGCTTTTGCTGTGTATGAACGAATGCATTTATAAGTATGCCTGTGTGTCTGTGTGTCTGTATGTAGGTGTGGCTGTGTGGTCGAGAATCACATAGTTCCGGGTTGAATCCCACAAAGTGGCACCGTGGGCGAGTGTCTTCTTTCTACTAAAGCCTGAGTCAACCAAAGCCTTGTGAGTTTGTTCAGCAGATGGAAACTGAAAGAAGTCTGTCATGTGTGTGTGTGTGTGGGTCTACATTTGCACTTCTCCTAATATCACTTAACTGATCTACAGATGGAGTTGTTATTTTCCATATTAATAAATGAGCTGGTGATTTTGCATCTTTTAACCACAAGAAGGGTATGCAGCGATATATTAATATACTTGTCTTAGTCCATGCATACATGAAAAACAAACTAAAAAATGATACATATGTTTGTGCATTTTTAGGCATAGGTCTGGTTGTGTGGTTGAAAAATTTGCTTCCCAACCATGTGGTTTCAGGTTTCAGTCCTACTGTGTGGCACCTTGGGCAAGTATTTTCTGCTATAGCCCCAGGCCGACACAAAACTTGTGAGTATATTTGGTAGATGTTTTGGTAGATATAAGGTGGCAGAACCGTTAGCCTGCCGGGCGAAATGCGTAGCCGTATTTTGTCTGCCGTAACGTTCTGAGTTCAAATTCCGCCGAGGTCAACTTTGCCTTTCATCCTTTCGGGGTCGATAAATTAAGTACCAGTTATGCACTGGGGTCGATGCAATCAACTTAATTCGTTTGTCTGTCCTTGTTTGCCCCCTCTATGTTTAGCCCCTTGTGGGTAATAAAGAAACATATATTTGGTAGATGGAAACAGAATAAAGCCCATTGTATATGTGTGTGTGTGTGTATGGAGACACATGGCTTAGTGCTTAAGGTGTTCCGCTCATGATTGTAGTTTCGATTCCTGGATTGTGTGATGTGCTCTTGAGCAAAACACTTCCTTTCATGTTGCTCCAATCCACTCAGCTAGCAAACATGAGTAATCTTGTGATGGATACTTCAAAAGAGACTTCAAAATCATAATTACTCTGGTTGATTCATTTGTTTGTCTGAAACCCTTCAGGGGTGGGGGGGGGGGCACCACATAGCTGCAGTCCAATGACTGAAACTAGTAAAAGATAAAAAAGTGTGAGCATGTGTACTTTACTGACGCATATCAGTGATATCTGTGAAGGATACCAACCAGTGCATTATCCCTTGTGATATGTCACAGCTCTTGCAGATTCTCATGACTCACTGTTGCCATCCAATTCCATTATTATGAATTTGAATTGGGCACTTGAGTCATAGTGAATCCTTCATTAGCTGATTATACAACCACTGCGTGGCACGTTGGGCAAGTGTCTTCTACTATAGCCTCGGGCCGACCAAAGCCTCGTGAGTGGATTTGGTAGACAGAAACTGAAAGAAGCCCATCATATATATGGATGTATTGCAGTTCTTCTCTTGATAGAGCTTGGTGATCCTGACTGTTGATCTTTGATGATTCCTCTGCTTAGTATCAATGTAAGAAACACCATTGGCTCAATTGAACTATTCTATTACCTCTTCACAATCTGCCATGCTGCAGTCCCATGTCATTGCCATTTCAAGTTACAGACACTCCTGTTTACCATGTTTGCTCTCAGAAATGCAGCCAACTAGCAATTAGTCCTTTGGAAACCTGCAATCAGCATTGCTTGATGCAGGAATAGCTGTGTGGTAAGTAGCTTGCTTACCAACCCCATGGTTCTGGGTTTAGTCCCACTACATGGCACCTTGGGCAAGTGTCTTCTACTATAGTGTCGGGTTGACCAAAGCCTTGTGAGTGGATTTGGTAGATGGAAACTGAAAGAAGCCCGTTGTATATATGTATTTATATATATGTATGTGTGTGTATACATTTGTGTGTCTGTGTTTGTCCCCCCAACATCACTTGACAACTGATGCTGGTGTGTTCACATCTCCGTAACTTAGCAGTTCTGCAAAAGAGACCGATAGAATAAGTACTAGGCTTACAAAGAATAATTCCTGGGGTTGATTTGCTCAACTAAAGGCGGTGCTCCAGCATGGCCACAGTCAAATGACTGAAACAAGTAAAAGCGTAAAGTGACGTCCCCAACATGGCCTCAGATCACAGACTGAAATTGGTAGAAGAGTAAGGTATTTGTCAATCTGGAACAATAGTAAAAGACATTTGCAATTAAATGCCACATTAAATGATTTAAACCCAGTACTGCATACTTCCTTAATCACATAACCAGCTACATGTGCTTCCGTTGTGAAATAGAATCTAGAAGAGATGGGAATTTTAGCCTGTTTTGTTAGGAGAGTCAAATTTATAAACCTATTGAACCAAATGAATTGAGTCTAATCAAGTACATTATCTCCTCCTCCTCCTCCTTCATCAACATCATCATCATCATCACTATCACACCTATCTCATTATTATCTTCATTACCACCACCACCACCACCACCACCATCATCATCACTGCCACACTCTCACATCATCACCACCACCACAACCACCCATGTTATCATCATCATTATAACCAAGACCATCATCATCATTATTACCACCACCATCTTCATCTTTATTACTACATCTACCACCACCACAACTACCATCATCATCATCATCATAATTGTCACAACAACCACCACCATCATCATCATCATCATCGTTACCATCACCACCACTACAACTATGATGATGGTGATGATCATCATCATCATTACTCACAACCATTACCACCACTACCACACCATTTTCATCATAATTATCATCATTATTATGAACATCATCGTTAGAACCACCACCACTATTATCATTGTCATCATCATCATCATCATCATCATCATCATCATTACTGTCATTATCATCATCACCATTATAATCATCATTATTGTGTATTTACCTGGGTGGCGCTGTGACCAGTTTGGGTGGGGGTGCGGGGGTGGTGGTTGCATGTGAAAGGTGGATGTAACATACACCTCTTCCTCCACCCCCGCCATCTCCACTGCTTCAGTTTCAATAACCCGAGAACAAACAAATAAAAGACACTGTATCATTTAATTATTTATCTTATTTATCTTATTTATCTTATTTGCTTGTTTATTTGTTTTTGTTTGTTTACTTGTTTACCTTTGCTGTATGAATTACGGTCAGTTCAGTTGTAATTACATCTCATTTAGCTGAAGAAGTAAAATAACAGAGGTTATTTAACAGGACTGGTCATGTAGTAGTAGTAGTAGTAGTAGTAGTAGTAGTAGTGGTGGTGGTGGTGGTGGCAGTAGTAGGGGTGTTAGTAGTTGGGGTGGTAGTAGTAGTAGTAGTAGTGGTTGTTGTGGTGGTAGTCGTGGTGGTGGTGGTAGTAGTAGTAGTAGTGGTTGTTGTGGTGGTAGTCGTGGTGGTGGTGGTGGTGGTGGTAGTAGTAGTAGAAGTAGTAGTTGTAATAGTAGTAGTAGTGGTGGTGGTGGTGGTGGTGGCAGTAGTAGGGGTGTTAGTAGTTGGGGTGGTAGTAGTAGTAGTAGTGGTTGTTGTGGTGGTAGTCGTGGTGGTGGTGGTAGTAGTAGTAGTAGTGGTTGTTGTGGTGGTAGTCGTGGTGGTGGTGGTGGTGGTGGTAGTAGTAGTAGAAGTAGTAGTTGTAATAGTAGTAGTAGTGGTGGTGGTGGTGGTGGTGGTGGTGGTAGTGGTGATTTAAATAGTAGTTGTAGTAGTGATAATGGTAGAGGATTTGATGATGAAAATAGTGTTAGTAGCAAAGAGAGAGAGAGAGAGAGAGAAAGCGGGACAAGTAGCAGAGTGAGAGAATCAAAAGCAAAGAGTTAATAGATGGGTAAGCTAGAGGAAGAAAGAAAGAAAGAAAGAAGAAAAGTAAGTAAATTATGTAGATTGAACAGCCAGCTTTTGAGAAATGGATCAACAATTAGAAAGAGTGAATATAGCTAAGGAGAGAAAGGGAGAGAGAGAGAGAGATATATGTTTAGAGATGGATAAAGAGGGAAGACTAAAGTCTGAGATGAAAAGATAAAGAGGGGAAACAGAGATGTATTATGAGAAAAATGAAGGTAAACAGAGAGAGAGAGAGAGTAGAGTAAGGGGTGAAGTAAAAAATAAAGAAAGAGAATAGTATGTCAAAATAAAAAGGGAAAGGGTGAACATTCAAGAAGAAAAGAGAAAGGGTGAACATTCAAGAGAGAAAAAAAAGACAGAGTGAGGATGAGTAAAAAGTTTTAGAGAGGAAAATATAGGGAGAGAATAAGTGAAAATTCGAGAAAGAAAGAGATAGAGTGAGAATGAGTAAGAATTAATGAGAGGTAAAAAAAATTGAGAGAGTAAAAGGGATAGAGAATAATAACTGTTGTAAGATAAGAGGTCAATTGTAATAAAAAGATAAATATTATGTAGGGCAAGTTGTAGAAAAAGGAGAGAAAGAAAGAGAGATAGGGAGGGATCTGCGAATGAAAAGTCATGTTTTGGAATAAGAATAAAAGAGCCTGATATGACAAGAGAGAATAATGTGTGTCATTTTTTTTTTTGTATGAGCCAGACAGATAATCAGTTGAGAGCTCCACATTCGGTAGGCCAACCAGCCAGGTTTCTCTTCTTTTAACTGGGGGTGGGGGAGGAATATATATCTCAGCTATGGTCAGCTAGCGCTTTCCTCCAAAATTAAAACTCAAACCAATGTTGCTACAAATGCTACACTTGACCGTTCCCAATCTGTTTACAAATACCTCTTCCTCTTCATCATCATGATTTTTATCATAATCAACCACTAAGGTGGTGAGCTGGTAGAAACGTTAGCATGCCGGGCAAAATGCTTTGCGGTATTTCGTCTGCCGTTACATTCTGAGTTCAAATTCTACTGAGGTCAACTTTGCGTTTCATCCTGTCGGGGTCGATAAATTAAGTACCAGTTACACACTGGGGTTGATGTAATCGACTTAATCCCTTTGTCTGTCCCCTCCATGTTTAGCCCCTTGTGGGCAATAAAGAAAGAAGAAACGTTATCACACCGGGCGAAATGCTTTGCGGTATTTCGTCTGCCATTATGTTCTGAGTTCAAGTTCCGCCGAGGTCAACTTTGCCTTTCATCCTTTCAGGGTTGATTAAATAAGTACCAGTTACGCACTGAGGTCGATATAATCGACTTAATCCGTTTGTCTGTCCTTGTTTGTCCTCTCTGTGTTTAGCCCCTTGTGGGTAGTAAAGAAATAGGTATTTCTTCTGCCTTTATGTTCTGAGTTCTAATTCTGCCGATGCTGGCTTTGCATTTCATCCTTTCGGGGTTGATGAATTAAGTACCAGTTGCAGACTGGGGTTGATCTAATCAACTGGCTCCCTCCCCCAAAATTTTGGGCCTTGTGCCTAGATTAGGAAAAAATAAATTATCATAACCACCACCACGACCATTGTCGTTATCCTCATCACTTTCATTCTATGTGCAATAATCAGCAAAGACCACTGACCTCTCACATTTGAAAGATTTTGGGGTCCTTTGCTGCAGAATGGTATGCAGCATACCACTCTGCAGCAAATGACACAACTAAACTTTTCCAACTGAGTGAATTTCAAATTAATACATACTTTTCCAACATGTTTCCTGAGTTAAGAATTGAACCAACAACCTTATGATCAGGACTCCAACAGTCTGACTGCTAACCCCTCCCACACACTCACATACCTTCATGATCCCATATTCACAGCGTAGCTAACACTCTGTCTCAAATATTCTTCTTCCTCTTCAGAGTCAGTAATTACAACAGCTCCCTATAGTTAACTTTCTGCAAACAAGTGTGAATGGGACACACAATGGAATACAGCTCCCACATCTGGGATGGTACCATTACTAGACATGTAAACATAGAAAACTAGCACCAAAAGCAGGTTATCTGACATATTGGCAAAGTCCCATTGGCACACTACAATTTCTAGCCTGTAGATATGTGTTCTTCTCTCCCACTACCTTTTCCTGTCACTTCCACTACTACAAGGGCCTATACTCCTAGTAACTGATCAGCTACTTACCACTTATGCATAGGTCTGTCAGACTAATCCATCCCATGTTTCTTTCTTTGATCACCTATATTGTGCCCCACCACCACAAATTAACCCTTATTCTCATTCCTTAGGCACATGGCTCATTCTGAGCATTATGATGTAGTGAGTTCGGTTCCCAGACTGGGTTGTGTGTTGTGTTCTTGAGCAAGACACTTTATTTCATGTTGCTCCAGTTCACTGAGCTGTAGAAATGAGTTGCGACATCACTGCTGCCAAGTTGTATCGGCCTTTGCCTTTCCCTTGGATAACATTGGTAGCATGAAGAGGGGAGGCTGGTATGCATGGGCAACTGCTGGTCTTCCATTAACAACCTTGCCCAGACTTGTACCTCAGGGGGTAACTTTCTAGGTGCAATCCCATGGTCATTCATGACCGAAGGGGGTCTTTACTTTTTACATTCCTTCTTACTTAGAATCCAACAATATTTAGCCCACGATGTATTTGTGTGTGTGAGGTGTGGTGTGGTGTGGTGTGTGTGTTTGTTATGTGTAGACTTGTGAAGATTTTCTTATCTTATCATGTCTATTTCTCTAGTGCCAATGTCACGCACAGAAAAAAAAAAATTGCACCCAGTGCATTCGTTGAAGTGGTTGGTGTTAAGGAAAGACATTTCTACCATGGAAACCAAGCCAAAAATGAAGTTTACCTATAGGATGTTACCCATCCCCACCCCAAGTGATCTAGGAGAATTGACCTGGGTGAAGGTGGTGAGCTGGCAGAAGTGTTAGCATGACGGTCGAAATGCTTAGCAGTTATTTCATTTGCCGCTATGTTCTGAGTTCAAATTCCGCCGAGGTCAACTTTGCCTTTCATCCTTTCAAGGTCGATTAAATAAGTACCAGTTGAGCACTGGGGTCAATGTAATCGACTTAATCCGTTTGTCTGTCCTTGTTTGTCCTCTCTGTGTTTAGCCCCTTGTGGGTAGTAAAGAAATAGGTACTTGCATCTGCCGCTACGTTCTGAGTTCAAATTCCGCCGAGGTCAACTTTGCCATGCTAGCATGGGTTGGACGGTTCAACTGGGGTCTGTGAAGCCGGAAGGCTTCATCAGGCCCAGTCAGATCTGGCAGTGTTTCTACGGCTGGATGCCCTTCCTAACGCCAACCACTCCGTGAGTGTAGTGGGTGCTTTTAACGTGCCACCTGCACAGGTGCCAGACAGAGCTGGCAAACGGCCATGAACGGATGGTGCTTTTACGTGCCACCAGCACAGGGGCCAGGCGAGGCTGGCAACGGACACAAACGGATGGTGCTTTTACGTGCCACCGGCACGGGGGCCAGGCGAGGCTGGCAGCGGACACGAACGGATATATACATATATACGATGTGGTTCGTAAGCAAGCCACTTACCATACAGCCACTCCTACGCCTATAGCTACTTACATTTTTTTTTACCAAATAAATACACCCTGTCTACATATTCATTCTTCACTCGTTTATTACTGTTTTATAAGAACAGTAATGAATAAGCGAAGAGTGAACATATAGTGTATGTATTTATTTGGCAAAAAAAAAAAATGACCATCCTGAAATATAACAATATTGCTTTACTTTATTCTATTTTATTTAACCTTATAGGCACAGGCACAGGAGTGACTGTGTGGTAAGTAGCTTGCTTACCAACCACATGTTTCTGGGTTCAGTTCCACTGAGTGGCACCTCAAGCAAGTGAAGTGTCTTCTACTATAGCATCGAGCAGACCAAAGTCTTGTGAGTGGATTTGGTAGATGGAAACTGAAACTTATACATACATACATACATACATATATAAGTACACACACACATTGGATCATCAATAATGCAGTTTTTTCAATCGCATGAACTAAAAGTTGGAGTGGGATGGGATTTACTACCTGCATCAACTTGCTATAAAAGCAGGTAGTAATTTTACCTTGTGCTTATTCTTAGTGCAAGTTTTGAAGAGTGCAGTTCAATTTTAACAGTTATTCTTTCAAAGCTATAATGCAAAGTGACAAAGGAGCATATTTGGCATATTTTGCTTTATGAGTTCAATAATAGCAACAATGCAACAGAAAGTGTGAGGAATATTAATGGGGATCGGGCAATAAGTGTAAGCCAGTGTCAACAGCGGTTCCAGAAATTCTGAATTGGAAATTACTGCCTAAAAGATGAGTCTCATCTTAAAAGATCTGTAGAACTCGATGAGGACATCCTGCAAAATCTGGTGGAACAAAATCCCATCATAACTGTTGAGAAACTAGCAGAGAAATTTGGATTTGATCACTCAACCATTCATTGACACCTGTGTGCCATCGAAAAATCAGCATATTGGGTCAATGGGTTCCTTACAAACTTTCTGTGTCTAATTGTGCACAGAGAGTGAATGTGTGCTCTTCTTTGCGGTCACATCTCGTGAATGAACCTTTTTTTGGACTGAATAATGACTGGTGACAAGAAATGGGTTCCCTATTAAAATGTCATGTGCCGAAGATAGTGGGTGGGGGAAAGAGAAACACTGGCACCCCAGGCTAAGGAAGATCTTTACCCACATAAGGTGTTGTTATCTGTTTGGTGGGATATGAAAGGTATAGTCCACTTTGAACTATTAAACCCAAACCAAATGATAACAAAGATCTACTGTGAGCAACTTTAGTGGCTTAAGACAGCACTAGAAGAGAAACAACCATCTTTGATTTCAAGAGGAAAGGTGTTCTTCCATCAGGATAATGTTTGGCCACATACAGCAAGGTCGACAATTCAAAGGCTGGAGCAGTTTGAATGGGAAATGATGCCCCACCCACCCACCATATTCACTGGACGTTGTCCCATCTGATTTTCATTTATTCTGCAGTCTTCAAAATCATTTGGGCATAAAAAAAATATGAATTCTGTAAACAAGATCAGAACAGTACTTTTTATCATGGACAAGTGAATTTTGGAAGAGGGGCTTTGCAAGTCTATCAGATAGATGGAAGAACATTGTAGAAAATGAAACAGAGAATATTTTAGGTTAAAAAAGTACTTTGTTTATCTTAATTTTGAAAAATAAAAGAAGTATTTAAAAAATGCATTATCAATGGGATGACCCAATATATATGCACATATATATATATATATATATATATATATGCACATATATATATATATATATACATTCACACACACACACACACACAGAATTTTTATTTTTTTCTTTTCTCAGTCATTGGATTGCAGCCTTGCTGGGTGTCACCTTGGAGGGATTTAATCAAGTAAATCAACCACTGTACTTACTTTTTTGAAGATTGATACTTATTCTATCTCTTCTGCCAAACCATTAAGGTATGGAGATGCAAACAAGTCAACACCAGTTATCCGGCAGTGGTAGGGGACAAACAAAGAAACATACATACATACATACGTACACATGCACACATATTTGGTTGGTGGTGTTACTGTCTACTTGTCTTGATATCACATGTTAGTTGTATATATATATATATATATATATATTATATATATATATATATAAAATATTATTAGAGACAAAACCACTATTTTGCAAAACAAACAAGGAAAGACTTAATCAATACATAAAATTTTAATAAATAGTCTGGACAGTTCCCTGCTAGTCAGCTCCATGTCAAACCATCCAACTCATGCCGGCATGGAGAGTGGATGTTAAACAATGATGATGATACATTATTTACATTTGACAGATATTTGTCTGCATCTTGTTTGTTGTTAACACGTTTCAGCTGATATACCCTCCAGCCTTCATCAATTATGTAAATTTTATGTATTGATTAAGTCTTTCCTTGTTTGTTTTGCAAAATAGTGGTTTTGTCTCTAATAATATTTTATAATATTTTACTATAAAATCGATTTAATCCTAAATCTGATTTTTTCCCTGTAAATTTGGATTTATTCCCTAATATTTATTATTTATATATATATATATATATACACACACACACACACATACATGCAGGCATATGGTGTAATGGTTAAGAGCACAGACTACTAACCCTAAGATTCTGAGTTCGATTCTAGGCAATGACCTGAATAATAATAATAATAATAATAATAATAATAATAAAAACATTAAAAAATAGCTTAGGAATGAGAACCCAGGTTCAAAATTTCCCCAAGACACCTGATGAAGGCTGGAGGGTATATCAGCTGAAACATGTTAACAACAAACAAGATGCAGACAAATATCTGTCAAATGTAAATAATGTATCATCATCGTTGTTTAACATCCACTCTCCATGCCGGCATGAGTTGGATGGTTTGACATGGAGCTGACTAGCAGGGAACTGTCCAGACTCCAACTGTCTGTTGTGGCATAGTTTCTACAGCTGGATACCCTTCCTAACGCTAACCACTTAACAGAGTCTGCTGGGTGCTTTTTACATGCCGTCAGCAAGAGTGCCTTTATGCAGCACCAGCACAGGTGCGTAAAAGCAGCACTGGCATCGGTGCTTTTTAAGTGGCACCAGCACCTGAAAGGCCAAGCCTCTATATGTAGAAGACAGCGATTTTACTTAGCTCGATGTGTCTTATGAAGTACATCAAATCATGACGTTTCCTGGTCTCTAGTCATTTACTCAGTGAAGCCCAGCATCCAAAGATCCTTTCTCATCACTTCATCTCGTGTCTTCCTGGATCTATCCCTTCCACAGGTACCCTCCACTATTAGAACTCAGCACTTTTTTTTTTATACAGCTATCCTCATCCATTATTTCAAATCATTTACCAAACATGTTTGTGAATTGTTCTTGATAGACATATGCAATTAATTTATTTGAAATCTCAATGAATATTCTTAATGATACTCAGTGTTCCATGGACTCATTGATTGACTAAGAAACAAAATCAGCCCAAACCAAGCACCATGTAAACTGAAGGATAACTGTATTTACAGCAACATTAATTCCATTATTTTTACATCTCATACCTCACATCCCTAAACTTGAAATGAACCAGTACAGACCATTTGAATTTCATGTAATTTTCCTATCTCTAACTTCAAACAATGTCAACTCTGGCCTTTATTTATGCTTCTTTCAACCCCCACTTCCTATTCTACAGTCTTTTTCTTTCTTTATCTTAACTCTTCATTATTTTCAGTTTTCTTTTTTAATTTATTCTTCTGTTGCATTTGCCCTTCTTCTTGTTGCATTTATCCTTCTGAAAATTTAGGTAACTGACTGCATTTATGTAAATTATCAAGATAATTTTCCTCTACAAAAATATTTTCTCTTACAACTGTAACTGTCTAACTCATTATATTTCACTCATTGGTTTCAGCAATCCTTTTTATTTCTTTAATCTACATTTTAGAAATTAAATCTCTACGTTGTCTGATTGACATTTGTAAAAAATTCACTTATCTCTATGGAGAAGAATGAATGTTTTGTGAAAGATGTTTTCTAGCAATCATATCAAAACATATAAATTTGCAGAAAACTAATCTGCTACACTTGTATAATGGAAACGTATAAATATAACTATATATGTGTGTAGGTATGTGTCCAGTATGTGTATGCATGTTTGTATGTATGAATATGTGTGTGTAAGTGTGGTGTGTGTAAACATACACTTATATTGTTATCAACATATTTAACATCCACTTTTTCATGCTGACATGGGTAGGGTAGAACTTGTTGAAGCAGATTTTCTATGGCTTGATGCCCTTCCTGTTGTCAACTCTCCCCTGTATCCAAGCAAGGCAATGTTTCCCATGGCCAGACATGTTTTCATGGAAGATTTGAAATAAATGACACCACTTGTATGATGTGATACTCACTTACAACTAAAATAGTTTGATTCATACTTCTTGGTACTCTGAGTTTCAAGCATGGTGCTAAACTTCAGTGATGGCTGGAGATTAGCATCACGCTTGAAACTCAGAGTACCACAGAGTTTGAATCAAACTATTTCAATCTCTACATATAAAATCCAATAAATGTGAGACTGCCCTTCTTTTGTTTGTCTATTCACTCATATAAGTATATATATATATATATATATATATATATATTATATATATATATATATATATATATATATATATACACATATACATACATACATACATACATACATACATACATACATACATACATATATACATATACATACACACACACACACACATATATATATATGTGTATATGTATGTATAGGTATATATATATACTTTACTAATATAGCTGCAAAGACATCACAAAAACTGTTACTCAGAGTTTCACGTTCCTGTTTGTTGGATAGTTTTGGTTAAGATAGATGTCTTTGCAGCCTTATTGATAAAGAATATTACTCTACCTCTGGTATTCAAGTACTATTTTTTCCACCATGTTTCACATTTATGTACTTACTCTGATGTGTATATATATATATATGTATATATATATATATATATATATATATATATACATATATATATATATATATATATTAATTACTGGTGAAGGCCAGTTTATAAGGTTACCCTATAAACCAGTCTTCACCAGTAATTAATATAGACTGCTCTACTTAAAATGTGCTTCTCTGGATTTATGACTTTCTAAAAGAACATTATATATATATACATACACACTTATATATATAAATTGAATTAGAGATAAAACCACTATTAGGCAACTCAAACAGTGGTAGACATAAACCAAAACATAAAAAACAAAAAATAAATATAATTAATATAATATATATAATATTATAGGAGGGAATAATGTGCCCAATACATAAAGGGGGAAGTAGAGCAGATGCCAAAAACTATAGGCCTATCTCTCTGACTTCACACATCAGCAAAGTCATGGAAAGGATAGTCAGAAAGAAACTAATCACATTCCTTGAGGAAAATAACTTGCTGAGTAATACCCAGCATGGTTTTCGACCAGGTAGGAGCTGCCTGACCCAGCTCTTACAGCATTATGACTGGGTGTTGAGGCAGTTACTCAACAAATCAAATGTGGTCGTAATCTACCTTGATTTTGCAAAAGCTTTTGACAAGGTGGATCATGGTATGATATGCCACAAACTACGTGACCTCGGCATAGCTGGAAAACTTGGAGTGTGGTTGCATGACTTCCTGAAATATAGGAGTCAGGCAGTAGTGGTTAATGGAGCCACCTCTATGAATACACAAATTGTGAGCGGTGTTCCACAGGGCACTGTCTTGGGACCACTGCTTTTTATAGTGGCCCTCTCAGATATGCCCTCAAATGCCCGGATAGCCACTCTGGCCAGCTATGCAGACGATATGAAAGTCTCGCAGAAAATACAGAACCCCAGCGATGTTGCACACCTGCAGCAGGTATTGGGCTCAATCTACAGATGGGCTGAGGATAATAATATGCAGTTTAATGCTGAAAAATTCCAGACTCTGCACTACCAGCATCCAAAACTGAATATTAAACTTACAGGATACACCGGTCCACAGGGAATTTCAATCACAGAGCCTAAGTCTGTGAGGGATCTGGGTATCGACATGAGTGATGATACCTCTTTCCAAGTGCACATTACCAGGATGGCGACAAAGTGCAGACGACTGGCTGGGTGGATCCTAAGAACATTCAGAACCAGAGATAAGGAAACCATGATGGTCCTCTGGCGGACATTCGTCCTCAGTCACCTGGATTACTGCTCACAGCTATGGTCACCCACCAGTGTAAAATT
>NC_043016.1:23788184-23818184 GCF_006345805.1 Octopus sinensis | reverse complement strand
ATTTTAATAAATAGTCTTGTATATACATATATATATATATATATGTATATAGTTATATCTATACATTCATCCATCAGTCCGTCCACCTGTCTGTCTGTGTCTGTGTTTGTCTCTGTGTGTGTGAATGAGTGTGTGTGTTAAAGTGAATAGTGTCTGTGTAAGAGTGATACCATGAAATAGGGAGGCATACGTAGATAGATGCTTCTCTCAGTTTGTGTTTACCAAATCAATTTGCAACAACTGATGTAGCAGCATTATAGTCGAGTATTACAAGTTTAAAGAAAATGCCTTAGAAAGAAATAATTGCAGAGGTATCAAATTGTTGGACCAGGTCACGAAAGTTAGAGAAAGGATCTTGGCTCAATCAATTGGGAAGAGCATAAGTCTAGATAAGATGCAGTATGGTTTTATGCTATGGAAAAGCACTGCTGATGTTATCTTCTTAGTAAGGCAACTGCATGAGAACCATGTAACCAAAAATAAACTGCTGTGCTTTGCATTTGTTGAGTTGGAGAAAGCCTTTGACAGGATCCCTTGCTCTTTCATCTGGTGGTTTCTATGGAAGCAAGGGGTAAATGAGTGACTAGTGAGAGATGTCCAAGCTATGTACAGAAGTGTTGTTAGAAGCTGAAAATCAGAAATAGCTATAGCAATGAACTAAGCATGCAAAGAGGAGTTCACCAGGGTTCAGTTCTCAGCCCCCTCTTATTTATCATAGTCCTCTAGACTATAAAAGAGGAATTTAAAGCTTGTTTTCCATGAGAGCTCTTCTATGCTGATGCTCTAGTATGCTCCATGAGAGCTCTTCTATGCTGATGATCTGTAGTAGAATTAGAGAAGAAATTTCCAGTGTGGAGGCAAAGCCTGGAATCAAAGGGCCTTAAAGATAACTTAGTAACCTGGAAATCAGACAGATTACTAATTCCTTCAGGGAAATGGCCCTGCTTGATTTGTAGAAAAGGTGTAGGTGGAAATTCCTTACCCAATGCAAATTATGGATACATAAGATTTGCAATGGAATCATTGGAAGGTTAACAGACAAAGTAGTCTCTGTGTCTGGCAGATATGCAGGAACAATAAACGCTAAGAATGTTCATGAAATAGATTTCCTCAAATGCTTAGTAGGATCATTGGATGTATAGCGTTCATTATCTAGGTGACCTAATTAGAAATGGAGGAGGATACTCTGAAAGTATGATTGCTAGTATAAGAACCAACTAGAGATAGTTCAGAAAACTATCACCTTTGTTGACAACAAAGGACTTCTCTCTCAGAGTGAAAGGCAGAGTGTATGATGTTTGTGTACAAATAGTTGTACTACACAGAAGTGGAATGTGGATAGTGAATGCCTGGGTCACGTGAAAGCTTGAAAGAAATGAAGTTAGTATGCACTGTTACGTGTACAATGGCAGTGTGCATGTACAACAAAGTGTAAATTGTTTTTTGAAAGAAAAACTGGGCATAAGAGGCATCAGATGTGGTGTGCAAGAGAAAAGACTGCACTGGTATGGTCATGTAGACAGCTGTATAAAGAAGTGCTGATCTCTAATTGTGGAGGGAATCTGAGAAAGAAGAAGACCTAGGAAAACATAGCACAAAGTGGTGAAATGATGTTGAGCTTCGCTGAGATGACAAAGGACTGTATTCTACTTCCTTTCATGTCCTGCTCTCTCTTCTCACCCTTGTGAGCATATCTGTGCACAATGTGTCCCTGTCGAATCTTTCTCCTCCACACACAACACACAACATATACTCCTAACCCCCACACAACATATCCCCCTAATCCCTCTCCTCTACTTGTGTCCACTCACTACAGTTCCAAACCATCTACCACTTGCCTTTCACAGTCTCACAAGCTTACCCACTCATTGACCCAATCCAATCTTTGGTCCTATGTCATGTACATACACTTCCACATAACTTGAGTATACCCCCACTCCCATCACATTTTCACCATCTTCTCTCTGCCCCCCTCTCTTTCTCTCTTTCTCTCTCTCATTCCATCTGAGGTATCCAGCATAGGAGGATGTTAAATTATGATGATGATGATGATTTCATATTCATGTCAAATCTTCCCATTAATTCTAAATTCATCCAAACAGCAAAGGAAGTGGAATGAGTAAGTGATGAAAATCTGGGATTGATAACTGTGGGACTAGGAAACCATTTGAAAGACTAAAAATAGTATTTAACACAATTTGCAGAAAGTTTCTGATAAGAGACATGCCAAGAACACTTGTGTTGTGACGCCTAATATTTAGGGTTGTCATTTTAAATTAGAATTAAATCTTAAATTTTAGTTGAAAGTGTATATATATATATATATATATATATATATATATATAGGTATACTTAGTAAAATTTCCAGCATGGAAAATGGACATTAAGTGATCTTTTGCAGTTCATGTTCGCATTTGTGAATATTTTCCTTGTTTTTGTGTTCATATATGGGCCGGTATGAATTAATCGGCTATCATTGCATTTAGACACAGTGAATGATTGATCTTTATTGCTAAGGACAAACCTTGCCTTTATTAATAACTTTTTCAAGCTTTTAGGCTGTCTCTTGCTGAGAGTTAAAGTCTGATCTGTAATGATATTTCTCAAGTCCTTATTTTGTGCAATGATTGGTAGGTTTGCTTTAGCGATATTGAAAATGTTCTGGTGGCATGGATTGTGTGTCACTATAAATGGTATGATTTGTTCTTGTTTTCCTCTTCTTTGTTGTGTCCTCAGTTGTTGTATGGGTATTTTCATAGCCCACTGAATACCATTTTCTACAAGTAGAGACGGGTATTTTTGTTTGAGCAGAAATCCTTTCAGTTCCATCAGGTGCTGATTTCTGGTCTTTAGATCCTCTACAATAGTACAGATTCTTCTGGCTAAGCAGTATGTGATGTTACATTTTGTATGCGGTGGATGGCACGATTTAAAATGGAAGAGATACCTTGACGATTGCTTCATAATCTGGAAAAAATCTCAAAACACTGTGGAAAAATTTAACATCCTCCTGAACAACCTTCACCCATCCATCCAATTTACAAAGGAGATGAGCAGTACCAAATTACCATTCCTAGATATAATGGTGATTAAAAAGAACACTGCCATTTCCACAGATATATATTACAAACGCACAGATACACACCAATAGCTGAATTTTAAATCATGCCATCCACCGCATACAAAATGTTCAATACTTCATTTCATTTTACTATATATACTATTTATACTATATATTCTATATTCTACATTAATATTATAAAGAATATAAATAAAACATAAAAAAACAGACAGAGTTGGAATTCCTTTGAATAATATATATCCCTCTATACACCATCATACAAACCGCTTTATATATATATATATATATATATATATATATATATATATAAATAAATGAAAGAATGGAGTTGAATGACGATTTAACAAAATTCCTTTATTCTCGACATATGTTTCGAAGGCTGCACAAATTTCCACACAAAGCATGTGATCTCTGCTCTTGGCATGTAGCTTCAACCGTGTTTTTCTGATGTGAATTTGCTACCCAGGTATCGGTTAACCGAATTATCCATACTAAGATAATTCATTCAACTACTTATATATATATATATATATATAGTTTTTAGATTAAAGACAGGTATTCACTGTATAGAATACACTTTGTAGTACTCAAGAGATTTGAATTTGAGCAGGTAGAGGAGTAAATGTAAGGAGAAGCAAGTTAGGTAAGTTGATATGCAAAATATATTAAATACATTTTGTATTAAAAGTATTTAATAATCTTTGTAAATCGACTTGCCTAACTTGCTTGTCCTTACATTTACTCCTATATATATGTATATATATGTATGTACGTGTCGGTGGCACATAAAAACACCATCCGAAGACCCGGCAAGACTAGTCAGGCCATAAACCATGGCTCCTACCTGGGACGTAGTCAGTCCACCTGTGCATACCTTCCTCCTTGTGATACTTGTGAAGGCCTGTTGAGGCAAGTGAAAATCAAAATCAAAATCAAAATCAAAATCAAAATCAAATCAAAACAAATCAAAATAGATGAACATCAATGGAATTTGTATCTTTGTGGTACCAGTGCCGGTGGCACACAAGAGAAAACCATCCGAAAGTGGCCGTAGCCAGTACCGCATCGACTGGCCTCCATGCTGTGGGCACATCCGAAAGTGGCCGTAGCCAGTACCGCATTGACTGGCCTCCGTGCTGTGGGCACATGACAAACACCATCCGATCGTGGCCGTTCGCCAGCCTCATCTAGCACCTGTGTCGGTGGCACATAAAAACACCATCCGAAGACCCGGCAAGACTAGTCAGGCCATAACCCATGGCCCCTACCTGGGACGTAGTCAGTCCACCTGTGCATACCTTCCTTCTTGTGACACTTGTGAAGACCTGTTGAGGCAAGTGAAAATCAAAATCAAAATCAAAACAAATCAAAATAGATGAACATCAATGGAATCTGTATCTTTGTGGTACCAGTGCCGGTGGCACACACTTGTGGTACCAGTGCCGGTGGCACACAAGAGAACCATCCGAACGTGGCCGTAGCCAGTTCCACATCGACCGGCCTCCGTGCTGTGGGCACGTAACAAACACCATCCGATCATGGCCGTTCGCCAGCCTCATCTGGCACCTGTGTCGGTGGCACATAAAAACACCTTCCGAAGACCCGGCAAGACTAGTCAGTCCACCTGTGCATACCTCCTTCTTGTGACACTTGTGAAGACCAGTTGAGGCAAGTGAAAATCAAATCAAAATCAAAATCAAAATCAAATCAAAATAGACAAAATAGATGAACATCAATGGAATTTGTATCTTGTGGTACCAGTGCCTGTGGCACACAAGAAATCCATCAGTGCTGTAGTCAGTGCGGTGGGCACATGACAAACACCATCCAATCGTGGCCGTTCGCCAGCCTCATCTAGCACCTGTGTCGGTGGCACATAAAAACACCATCCGAAGACCCGCAAGACTAGTCAGGCCATAACCCATGGCCCCTACCTGGGACGTAGTCAGTCCACCTGTGCATACCTTCCTTCTTGTGACACTTGTGAAGACCTGTTGAGGCAAGTGAAAATCAAATCAAAACAAATCAAAATAGATGAACATCAATGGAATTTGTATCTTTGTGGTACCAGTGCCGGTGGCACGTGGCACACAATAAAACCATCCGAACGTGGCCGTAGCCAGTACCGCATCGACTGGCCTCCGTGCTGTGGGCACGTAACAAGCACCATCCGATCGTGGCCATTTGCCAGCCTCATCTGGCACCTGTGTCGGTGGCACATAAAAACACCATCCGAGCGTGGCCGTCTGCCAGCCTCGTCTGGCACCTGTGTGGTGGCACATAAAAACACCATCCGAGCGTGGCCGTTTGCCAGCCTCGTCTGGCACCTGTGTCGGTGGCACATAAAATCACCCACTACACTCTCGGAGTGGTTGGCGTTAGGAAGGGCATCCAGCTGTAGAAACACTGCCAGATCTGACTGGACTGGTGCAGCTTTCGGGCTCCCCAGACCCCAGTTGAACCGTCCAACCGTATGCTAGCATGGAAAGCGGACGTTAAATGATGATGATGATGATGTATATGTGCATGTATATATATATATATATATATATATATATATCGGTGGTGACTCTGGCAGTCAGGCTGCTCATGCTTAGTCTGAGTATAAATTTATAAAGCGAAGGTGTATTTCCAAGCTGATTTAATTTCTGCCAACACTGACTTCAAGTATGTAATCGCAGCCAATAACTCAGTCCCCTTTTATTGAGCCTGGTTGCAATTCATTTATTTTTGCTCACTGTCTTAGATATGCCCTGTGTCAAAAAACATCTTTCGTAACAAACATTCTCTTGACATCATTCACATGCGCTTGACTTGGGCTCAGAAATTATAGCCCAAGTTGTTATCTATAATTATAAAAATTTAAAATAATTCAAATTCAATGTTTTCTCGAAGCAATAGATTTTTATAGCGATTAGAATTTAAATTCCAATTTATGAAAAGTTTCCATTCTACAATATTCTTAAAGGAATGAAAAATTATCTAGCAATGTGGGCTAATACGAATGAGCCTGGTAGGTGTAAAAGACTAACTGGCATTTCTGATCAAGAGTACAGGCAACAGTCAGATCACTGCTGTTTATTGTGCACTCCATTGTCATTATTTGATTGCTGTTATTCTGTGCATCTGTGTATAAAGATCAGTTGTGTTTTCCAGGGTTGCTTTATTTTTACCTTTAACTCAGAAATGGAGAAAGATATAGTGCTAGATATGAAAAATAATCCATTTGGGGCTAGAAATGTCACAGCAAAATGGGGAATTCTTCAAACAGGCATGTGTTTTATGTGAAATCTGTGATGAGCCTGAGTGACACTGATGGCCTGGTGTCACCTCTGAGATATATATATATATATATATATATATGTGTGTGTGTGTGTGTGTTGTGTGTGTGTGTGTGTGTGTGTGTGTGTGTGGAGGTACAATGGCCCAGTGGTTAGAATAGTTGACTCGCGGTTTCGATTCGCAGACCGGGCATTGTGAGTGTTTATTGAGTGAAAACATCTAAAAGCTCCACAAGGCTCCGGCAGGGGGTGGTGGCAATCCCTGCTGTACTCTTTCACCAAAACTTTCTCTCACTCTTTCTTCTGTTGGCCAGTGGGGTGGCGTCATTTGAAGGCTAAAACAATGTGAAGTGCATTGTGACCAGCGATGTGTAGCAACATCTGATAGCCTGGTTGGTCACGGTGATCACGGTGATATATATATATATATATATATGTATATAGATAGATAGATAGATTGACAGACAGAGATGACAGACTTCTTTCAGATTTCATTTACCAAATTCACTTACAAGACTTTGGTTGGCCCAAGGCTATAGTAGAAGACATTTGCTCAAGGTGCAGTAGGACAGAACCTGGAACCATGTGGTTGGGATGTAAACTTCTTACAACACAACTTCACCTATATATTAACTCTTTTGATACTAATCCCCTTAAGATAGCCTCTTGTTATATGATACAAACATTTTGTCTTAAAGTGATTCATATTAAAACCATCCATCAAAATTTCATGTTAATTTATGATCCAAACACCAATTTAATAACAACATAATTATTATACCAAATTCTTCATTATTTTCAAAATTAACTGAAACAAAAGCATTATATTTTGAACAAAAATATGGTAACAAAAGGGTTAAAAACAGGCATAACTACAGAAGTGTGTTAACCCCACTCCAACTTGGTTTCCTTCATTACTCCCTTAAAAATGCATATTTTTGTAAATGAAATTTTCTAGATATGTTTTTAAGGGTGCAATGTGTAAATTATCCTGATAAAAATTTGAAAATAAAATTTGAAAAAAAAAAAAAGAAAAAAGAAAAACTGTGTATTGCAATAGAAATATAATAATAACAAGAGGGTTAATGCAATTTAAATTAAAATCCTTTATCATAATTTCTTGTTAATTTATATTCCAAACCCCCAAATCAACTGAATAATAAAGAAAGCTATTTTACTAAATCCTTCATTATTTTCAAAATTAATTGAAACAAAGTGTATTTCAAACAAATACATGGCAACAAAAGGGTTAAAGTGATCCAAATTAAAACCTTTCATCAAAATTTCATGTTAATTTATGTTCCAAATTCCAGCTTAACCCTTTCGTTACCAACCCAGCTGAAACTGGCTCTGGCCACTGAGTACAAATGTCTTGCTTTCATAAGTTTTGAATTAAAATCTTCCACCAAACCTTAGTCACAATGTTCCTAACACTAGCTGAATGATAACTAAGTTATTTTACTAAATTCTTTGTTATATCTAAAATAATTGAAAGAAACACAGAGCATCTCAAAATAAATACAGAAACGAAAGAATTAATAATGACAAAGTAATTTTACTAAGATCCTTCATTATTTTTTTCCAAAATTAATGGAAACAAAAGCAGTGCAATTCAACAGAAATATGGTAACAAAAGAGTTAAAGTAGTTTCCTGGTTATAAAATTGTTTCTCCTTTTTTTCTCTAAACTGATATTGTTTATTATACTTAGCTGCTACTGTGAAAATAGACACTTTGATGATATGAGTTTTTGAATGCAACAAAATTGATAAGTTTTAGGCAGATCAACATCATCATCATCGTTTAATGTCCGTTTTCCATGCTAGCATGGGTTGGACGGTTCGAATGGGGTCTGGGAAGCCAGGAGGCTGCACCAGGCTCCAGTCTGATCTCCCTCCAAAATAATAAATAATAAATAATAAATAATAATAATATAATATATATATATAATATATATATATATATATATATATATACATATATATATATATATATATATATATATATATATATATATATATATATATATACACATGCATATATGTGTACAGGGCGTCACCAATGGTGCAAATAACATGAAATACGTAAACAACGAGAAAAATTGGAAAGCAGGACAAGTAAACACAGAGAAAGGAGGGGAGAGTGGGATGACAGAGCGAGGTGGGGGGGGATGAGTTTAAAGCTTCAAGAACCAACATGCATAAGTTGCAAGCAATGATAAACACATTAACATTATCTACATTTATAAGGTAAAGAGTTGTTGTTGTTGCTGTTGCTGGTGATGGTGGTGGTGGTGGTGGTGGTGGTAGTAGTGGTGGTGGTAGTGGTGGTGGTGGTGATGTTGCTGTTGTACTAGCAATTACTACTTCAGTAGTTGTTTTTGTTTCTGCTGTTGTTGTTGTTGCTGCTGCTGCATAGCCTCTCCAGCTATGACCATCTCTTCATCTTTTTTACCAGACAATGTTTGTATTCTGTTTCCAAAGCTTTCTTTTCCAAGCTTTCTTTCTTTTTTTTTTGCCCCTGGTCAACCTGGGCTGCTTGCATAGCCTCTCCAGCTATGACCATCTCTTCATCTTTTTTACCAGACAATGTTTGTATTCTGTTTCCAAAGCTTTCTTTCTTTTTTTTTTGCCCCTGGTCAACCTGGGCTGCTTGCATAGCCTCTCCAGCTATGACCATCTCTTCATCTTTTTTACCAGACAATGTTCGTATTCTGTTTCCAAAGATTTTTTTTTTTTTTTTATATTTGTCCCTGGTGGACTTGGATCAGGCAAGTCTATAATCATAGCAGTGCCACTTCTTCCATGAATGCAAAGCATGCAATATAAGACTAACACACACACACATCATCATCATCATCATCTTTTAACGCTTTAGCAGTTTAAACCAGTTGAATCTGGCCCAAATATGCTACATGCTTTATGTTCTAACTAACCAACTAGATCCAGTCTATCACACCTACCCTCAATACCATAATAGAAATATACATTCACATCAACAAAATTTCAAAGCCACACAATTAATTAAAAGCAGTGTGAATGAAAACGTATTACATTTGACAGAGTAATCTGAATGCTAAAGGGTTATCATTTGTATTCCACACTGGCATAGTTTGGATGGTTTGACAGGATCTGACAAGCAAGGACACCAAGTGACTTGCAAAACAAGGACTAACTTTGGAAGTATATTTTTGCCACCACGGGTAATATTAGGAAATAGAGTAATCTCTTTTTACCTTCTTTTCTTGTTTCAGTCATTAGACCGTGTCAATGCTGGAGCACCACCTTGAAAATTTTTTAGTTGAAAGTATCATCCGCAGTACTCTTTTGCTGAACCACTAAGGTACAGGCACTTAAACACACCAGCACCAGTAGCTAAGAAGTGATAGGAGACAAACACAGACACAAAGACACACACTAATATAAATATATATATATATATACCTGTGTCGGTGGCACATAAAATCACCCACTACACTCTCGGAGTGGTTGGCGTTAGGAAGGGCATCCAGCTGTAGAAACACTGCCAGATCTGACTGGCCTGGTGTAGCCTTCGGGCTTGCCAGACCCCAGTTGAACCGTCCAAACCATGCTAGCATGGAAAGCGGACGATAAACGATGATGATGATGATGATGATGATATATATATATATATACCGGAGTAAACACATAAATGTGAAACAAGGTGGAAAAAAGAGTACTCAAATACCAGTGGTAGAGTAATATGCTTTATTTAAAGCAGCAGAAAATTCAACAAAATCTGTTACTCTGAGTTTCTCGTTGCCGTTCATCAGACAGTTTTTGCTAGAAAAAACTGTCTGATGAACGGCAACGAGAAACTCAGAGTAACAGATTTTGTTGAATTTTCTGCTGCTTTAAATAAAGTATATATATATGCTTATGTGCAAATAAATATGTATATATCTCGAATGGGGAGTAGGCAGCTGACAATTGATGAAGGGTCATTCTTGTCTTTTCTTTTCTCTCCTTATTTGTGTTTTTAACTCATTAGTTTTTGTATTTCATGTTGTTTACTGTTGGTGACATCCTGTGCCCATATGTGCATATATATATATATAATGGAGAAATTATACAAAATGTATAAATACAGATGATGAGTAAACCACCGGCACAGTTTCGAGTACCTGTTGTTATCTGTAGATTTATTGCAGGAATTTCGTAATGGCTGTAGGGGTAACAGTATTAATAAACTAGAGGGAAGGAGAAAAGATTTTATTGAGTATGACACATGTCATACATCAATAAAAAGTTTTAGGAGAGATTTTCAAAACGTGTCACACCCAATAAAATATTTTCTCCTTCCATCTGTTATACTTTGATACTTTGATAGGTTTCGGCCATTATTGGCCCAGGCCATGTCTAACTTAATAGCACCACCTGGTAAATATATATATATTACCAATAATTATTGCTAATATGTACTCTAAGCAATATTATCAGCCAGTGAAGCAAACACAGAATTACCCATTAGAGTAATTTACAGAATAACTTATAATTTATAGTAGTCATAGATGTTAAATATTGATCATTGTGGTTAGCCATAACCTGGAACACAACTGAGAGCCATCTTGGTATTCACCCAGATAATATATACCGCCAATCTCATACACACACACGAATATATATATATATATATATATATATACAACAAGTTTCTTCCAGTTTCTGATTACCAAATCCACTCACAAGACTTTGGTCAGCCCAAGCTATAGTAGAAGACACTTGCTCAAGGAGCCACACAGTGGAACAGAGCTCTGAACCATGTGGCTGGGAAGCAAACTTCCTAACAACACAGCCTTACCTGCCTGCACTTGTATATATAAATGTTTACAAGAAAATTCAATGGTTTTCCTTTCTTCTAGACATATTTGGATGTAGCCTCCCTCTATGGACAAGTAGTAACTTGTATATTTTTCATGGATTTGCTGATAGTTTATGGGGTACAGGGAGCCATTACATGTAACAGCACAGCATGAGAAAAACAGCAACCAACTTTACCTCAAATAATGGATTAAAATTTTGGACCAAGGCCAACAATTTCAGGGGGAGGGATAAGTCAGTTATGTTGACCCCAGTGTTTATTAGTGCTTATTTTATGAGCCCAAAAGGATGAAAGGCAAAATTGACCTCAATCAAATTTGAACCCGGAATGTAAAGACAGATGAAATGCCACTAAGCATTTTGCCTGGCGTGCTAATGATTCTGCCAGCTTGCCACCTTAACTTCTCCCCAAATAATAAACACACACAAGCATGCATACACACATGCTTACATCTAGATACATATTTGTACACAAACTTACACATGCATACACACATTCATGTACACATAGATACATTCACACACACACGTATACACTTATGAAGTGCTCATGCATGCAACATACATACACACAAACATACTCATATATAGATACATACAGACACACATACATACATACATACTTTCACGTACACACACATATACATGCATGCATACCTTCACACACACACACATGCCTACATACTTACACTAACAAAGTAGCATATATACATACACACACATACATACGTACATACATACATACATACATACATACATACATCATACATACATACACATATACATACATACATGTGTATGTAGCAGTACATATATACCCAAATATTTAAGTCATTAAATTGAGTTTTATATCTCATCTAAATATCAGTTAAGAAATTACTCATTTGAAGAATTCTTAGGAATTATTAACGAGTCACACCTGATGGTTTTCTAAGTTCATTTAACATCAAAACCATTTTATGTGTGTCTGTGAATGATGGTTATCCATCATGTATGAATGTGTGAGTGTGTGTGTGTGTGTGTGTTGTGTGTGTGTGTGTGTGTGTGTATAAGAGGGAAAGTGAGATAGCTGGACAGCTAGGTACAGAAATATATTGCTGGATAGATAGTTAGATGGATATATACTATATTTTATATATATATATATATATTGTGGCTGTGTGGTAAGTAGCTTGCTAACCAACCACATGGTTCCGGGTTCAGTCCCACTGCATGGCACCTTGGGCAAGTGTCTTCTACTATAGCCTCGGGTCGACCAAAGCCTTGTGAGTGGATTTGGTAGACGGAAACTGAAAGAAGCCGTCGTATATATGTACATATATATATGCGTGTGTGTGTGTTTGTGTGTCTGTGTTTGTCCCCTAGCATTGCTTGACAACCGATGCTGGTGTGTTTATGTCCCCGTTACTTAGTGGTTTGGCAAAAGAGACTGATAGAATAAGTACTGGGCTTACAAAAGAATAAGTCCCGGGGTGAGTTGCTCGATTAAGGCAGTGCTCCAGCATGGCCGCAGTCAAATGACTGAAACACGTAAAAGAGTATATATATATATATATATATATAATATATATACAACAAGTTTCTTCCAGTTTCTGATTACCAAATCCACTCACAAGACTTTGGTCAGCCCAAGCTATAGTAGAAGACACTTGCTCAAGGAGCCACACAGTGAACAGAGCTCTGAACCATGTGGCTGGGAAGCAAACTTCCTAACAACACAGCCTTACCTGCCTGCACTTGTATATATAAATGTTTACAAGAAAATTCAATGGTTTTCCTTTCTTCTAGACATATTTGGATGTAGCCTCCCTCTATGGACAAGTAGTAACTTGTATATTTTTCATGGATTTGCTGATAGTTTATGGGGTACAGGGAGCCATTACATGTAACAGCACAGCATGAGAAAAACAGCAACCAACTTTACCTCAAATAATGGATTAAAATTTTGGACCAAGGCCAACAATTTCAGGGGGAGGGATAAGTCAGTTATGTTGACCCCAGTGTTTAATTAGTGCTTATTTTATTGAGCCCAAAAGGATGAAAGGCAAAATTGACCTCAATCAAATTTGAACCCGGAATGTAAAGACAGATGAAATGCCACTAAGCATTTTGCCTGGCGTGCTAATGATTCTGCCAGCTTGCCACCTTAACTTCTCCCCAAATAATAAACACACACAAGCATGCATACACACATGCTTACATCTAGATACATATTTGTACACAAACTTACACATGCATACACACATTCATGTACACATAGATACATTCACACACACACGTATACACTTATGAAGTGCTCATGCATGCAACATACATACACACAAACATACTCATATATAGATACATACAGACACACATACATACATACATACTTTCACGTACACACACATATACATGCATGCATACCTTCACACACACACACATGCCTACATACTTACACTAACAAAGTAGCATATATACATACACACACATACATACGTACATACATACATACATACATACATACATACATACATACATACATACACATATACATACATACATGTGTATGTATGCAGTACATATATACCCAAATATTTAAGTCATTAAATTGAGTTTTATATCTCATCTAAATATCAGTTAAGAAATTACTCATTTGAAGAATTCTTAGGAATTATTAACGAGTCACACCTGATGGTTTTCTAAGTTCATTTAACATCAAAACCATTTTATGTGTGTCTGTGAATGATGGTTATCCATCATGTATGAATGTGTGAGTGTGTGTGTGTGTGTGTGTGTGTGTGTGTGTGTGTGTATAAGAGGGAAAGTGAGATAGCTGGACAGCTAGGTACAGAAATATATTGCTGGATAGATAGTTAGATGGATATATACTATATTTTATATATATATTATATATATTGTGGCTGTGTGGTAAGTAGCTTGCTAACCAACCACATGGTTCCGGGTTCAGTCCCACTGCATGGCACCTTGGGCAAGTGTCTTCTACTATAGCCTCGGGTCGACCAAAGCCTTGTGAGTGGATTTGGTAGACGGAAACTGAAAGAAGCCCGTCGTATATATGTACATATATATATGCGTGTGTGTGTTTGTGTGTCTGTGTTTGTCCCCTAGCATTGCTTGACAACCGATGCTGGTGTGTTTATGTCCCCGTTACTTAGTGGTTTGGCAAAAGAGACTGATAGAATAAGTACTGGGCTTACAAAAGAATAAGTCCCGGGGTTGAGTTGCTCGATTAAAGGCAGTGCTCCAGCATGGCCGCAGTCAAATGACTGAAACACGTAAAAGAGTATATATATATATATATTATATATATATATATATATATCTAATATAGGATAAAAGTTTTCGAAAAAATTTTATCAATGCCCAGCATATTACAAAATACCTTTAAAGGTTAAATTTATAAACAAGGGCAAAAGAGAAAAATTCTAATGCCAAAGATATATATATATATATTATATATATATATATATATATAAAGAGTTAAGAACACCCTTCGGTCATGAATGACCATGAGATTGCATATCTAGAGAGTTACTCTCCTGGGTAGAAATCTGGGCAAGGTTGTTTATGGAAGACCAGCGGTCACCCATACATGCCAGCCTCCCCTCACCATGTCACTGATGTTATCCAAAGGAAAGGCAAAGGTAACTCATTTCTACAGCTGAGTGAACTAGTGTAATGTGAAATAAAGTGTCTTGCTCAAGAACACAACACACAGCCAGTCCAGGAATTGAAATCACTACCTCATGATTGTGAGTCTAATGCTCTAACCACGGAGCCATGCACCTTTACACACACACACACACACACATTATATATACACAAAATGTTTGGGCTAAATTGTTTCATGATATTTTATGTCTTCTTTTTCAGGAACAGCTTGATATATTGCTGAACAGTCAACAGCATTGGAGAGCATAAAGATTAAAGTTGTACTTGAGAAAAAGTTAGCTGACATGAAAGATTGAATGCCATCTGAATATTGAAAAAGAGTTATCACTGTCATGATAATTTGAACCAGGTATCAAAATACTGATACATCTTGACTGCTGCTTGATACCCTGTGAATACTGTAAGACTTGACATGGACAGCTGCAACAAAGACTACAAATCAGAAAGACGTACAGCAGACATTCTGACTGAATCCGCACGCTAGAATTCATCCTAGTATCTTTGAACTGAGCCTTAGGCTCAATTCAGATCGCTATATGAAGCTGCTGTGTGTCGTTAATCTCTGACTGGAAAGGGTTGCTGCTGGAAGGCCATATGTGTGTCTTCCTCTTGCCATATCTCCACTAAGAGTCAGAAATGGTAATTGGGGAATTTCTACTTCACCAGCCCTAATTTCTTATTTCTTATTTCTTTATTGCCCACAAGGGGCTAAACATAGAGGGGACAAAGACAGAAGACAAACGGATTAAGTCGATTGCATCAACCCCAGTGCACAACTGGTACTTAATTTATCAACCCTGAAAGGATGAAAGAAAGGCAAAGTCGACCTCGGCGGAATTTGAACTCAGAACATAACGGCAGAGGAAATACTGCTAAGCATTTTGCCTGGCTTGCTAATGCTTCTGCCAGCCCTAATTTCTGGCCTTCTAATTCCCCTGATTGTAATCCCATAAATTACTATGTGAAGGGCACAGTTGAGAAAGGTACCAACTGCTCTGCCTGCAACACCAAGACCAAGCTCATGGCGAAGATCAAGGAAGTGTATGAAGATCTTCCCAGGGACACAGTAAAGAACTCATGCACCAGGTCCTAGGGCCACTTTGAGGCTGTGGTGCCAGCTGAGAGTGGCTACTGTTATCTCCCAGCCATAATCTAGTTACATGTTTGTATTTTTTTAAATACTTCAATTTTTGGATGGGTTATTGAGTCTTCTCTCCTTTTATGCAAACCATCAGATTTAACCTGAACACCCTGTATAGACAGAATGACAGACAGACATTCACACAGTCAGGCAGACTGGTGTAAACTTTCTTGGTGTGTAAGTCCCTCAATCACCCACTTTTCTTTTCTCCCTGTATGCCAGTGTACTTGTGTCCTATTGAAGGTCACTTAAAAATTTTAAAAAAGTGTAAGAAAAAAAGAGAAACTTTTGTCTTCTAATTGTAAATTGCCTTTCATGTTTATCAATGTATCAGCAAAACCACGTGATGAATGGTAGAGTAGGAATGCGACCCACTTTTAAAAAGTGATATAACAGCTAATCAGAAAAATCATGCCAAGTCATACATACACCAAATACATTTTAATGGACTTTAACTATAGTATGGTTGTTTTTTGTGTTTTTTTTTTACTTTTTATATTTACATGTTTGGGTAACAACAGTGATTTAAATATGTTCTACATACTTTCACACATGTGCCTGTTTCTATGCACATATATATGTGTGTTTGTGTGTGTGTATGTATGATAATATATGTGTGTGAGCATGTATATATGGAGCATGTTTGTATGTAACTCTGAAATAATCATTTGAAGTAATGGCTTGCTTCTGTTTCTAATTAAGAATCAAAGTTTCACCATTTTAATTTAGGGGACAAAAGGGTACAAAGTTACATGTTGAACTTTTGAAAAGTCTTGTATATTTTTACTGTTGCATAATTTTACAGATTATGTTTTTGCAAAATACATGTGAGATGGTGTCTTTCTTGGCTGAAAACATCAGTTTTGTCTAATACTGAAACACTAATGTAACACTAAGACGGCAAGCTGGCAGAAACAATAGCATGTCAGGCGAAATGCTTAGCAGTATTTCATCTGTCTTTATGTTCTGAGTTCAAATTCCACCGAGGTCGACTTTGCCTTTCATCCTTTCGGGGTCGATTAAATAAGTACCAGTTATGCACTGGGATTGATATAATCAACTTAATCCATTTGTCTGTCCTTGTTTGTCCCCTCTGTGTATAACCCCTTGTGGGCAGTAAAGAAATATGAAACACTAATGTAACAAAGTGTGCTAATTACTAATTTCAAATTTTGGCACAAGGCCAGCAATTTCAGAGAAGGGGTCAAGTCAATTACATCAATTTCAGTGCTTGACTGGTACTTATCTTATTGCCTTTGGAAGGATGAAAGACAAAGCTAACCTCATCAGAATTTGAACTCAGATTGTAAAGACAGGTAAAATACCACTATGCATTTTACCTAGCATGCTAACGATTCTGCCATTTCACCACCTCAAAATGTGTGCCAATTGTTGATAGATTTAGTTCATCACCTACTTTATCACTGCTACTATGTTGCCCTTTGGTGCCTCCAACAGGTTCTATTTTGTTGCAAAGCAGTCAGGCCAAATCACTGGTTTGTATCCTTTGTGAAGTTCAAGAGTGCCAAACATCAAGAGGCTCAACTTGATGCAAGCTAAATTTTATACCAGTGAAATTGAAAGTTTCTGAGGTACCTTCATACTCAGAAGCTGGAGCAGATGTCAAACTGTCTTCCTTAAGTTGCAAATTTTCTGATCATGGTGCTGAAATAAACTATCAGATTAAAAGAGAAAATCAGACTGATTCAGTGAGAATCCCAGTGCAACATGCAGACTCATAAATGACAAGGTTCACAGAAGAACTTTAAATGATTTCTCATCACACACTATGAAAAAGAAGTGACAAGGTCTTTGGAATTAGACTCAACCCATTCTTTATACCCTTGATGGGAGAATTGTAGATTTCAATCCAGATGCTTGCATACATGTGTTACATGCACAGTTTTTGTGACAAAGATTCTCTATGATCCACATGAATTGTTCCATGGTACAGTCATGTCATCATGTGGCACATAAACCAACAGATCCAACTGTTACAGAGAAATTTTGTGACATGCCTATCATCCACCAACTTGATAAATCACCAGCAAATCCACACTAAACATGCACCAAGCAAGATAATTTGGGCAAGTAGAGCTCATATCTTAAAAATATGTTACCCTTATAGAATCCTCTATAGCCTGGTACTCCATGGTCAATGCCTGACTGAAAGACCACAGAAACATTTCAAAAACCAGTTGATGCCAACCTTGAGAAGGCGAGATATCCATACATCATAAGGATTGGAGAGTGCAGTGATCAAAGTATCTACAAAAGAAAGAGAAGCTGATCATCACTGGAACTGATGGAAGGCTCTTTTACTCTTTTACTTGTTTCAGTCATGTGACTGCAGCCATGCTGGAGCACCGCCTTTAGTAGAGCAAATCAACCACAGGACTTATTCTTTGTAAGCCTAGTACTTATTCTATCGGTCTCTTTTGACGAACCGCTAAGTTTCGGGTGACATAAACACACCAGCATCGGTTGTCAAGTGATGTTGTGGGGACAAACACACGCACACAAACACATGCACATACAAACATACATATATATATATATATATATATATATATATACATATATACGACAGGCTTCTTTCAGTTTCTGTCTACCAAATCCACTCACAAGGCTTTAGTTGGCCCGAAGCTATAGTAGAAGACACTTGCCCAAGGTGCCACACAGTGGGACTGAACCAGGAACCATGTGATTGGTAAGCAAGCTACTTACCACACAGCCGCTCCTGCGCCTATAAACAAAATATGTATCGCCATGAGTAATTATTTTCAGTAGTGTTACTGTTACATTTTCAGACATGCGTATATAAAGTGTGGTAAGAAGCCTACTTTCCAACCACATAGCTCCTGGTTTAGTCCCACTGTGTGGCACCTTCAGCAAGTGTCTTCTACTATAGCCTCAGGGTGACCAAAGCCTTGTGAGTGGATTTGGAAGACGGAAACTGAAAGAAGCCTGTTGTATACATATATATATATATATTGCTAGCCACTACACATTCTTTATTTTCTCTCATTGTTTCTTTCTGCATTCCTTTCTGTGGAAGAGTGTAGGCTCGAAACGTGAAAGACTTTTTCACTTCCCAAGCGTTAAACTAATACATTTGTTTGTGTCTCCCACCTAATCTTCATCTTTTGTTTTTTGTGAATTCTTCCCCTATGTATACACACACACATACATACACCACATCACACACACACACACACACACACATGATTGATTGATTGATTGATTGATTGATTCTAGTTTCAGCTTATGAGCTGTGGCCATGCTGGGGCACCGCCATTTGTGTGTTGCTACTTGTTTCACTTCATGGGGCTTTTCTAGCAACTGCTATTTGGTGCATGAGAGAGTTCGATGCAGCTGCCCTCATCTGCCCCTCCTGCCGTGAAGTTGGTTCATCTGGGACACCTGACAGGAAGAGATCCAGCTCCATTTAAAGACATCTGTTATCCACCCCATGCAGGTCTCTCAGTTCTTCAGGAGGATATTGAAGAGTTGTGGGCCTCGGAAGCCAGGCTATCACAGAATCTTGTCCTACATCTTGATGGCAAGTTTGGAGTCCTAGGCACCACGCAGTGGCGCCCAGTTCTGGCATTTGCGTAACTCTCGATGCCAAAGTTCAGGACACTTCCCTCCAGGATCTTCAGATGTATATTATGGCATATCTTTCCCGCCTACGCTCCAGGGAATATAATTTTAATCTCTTGAGTCTTTCCCAGTAGCTTACTTCTGGATAGAGGCTATCTTCTTCTTGTAGCTTCGTTGGATCGCCTCAAGTTCTGTGATCAACTTGACACTGGATGGTGACCATAGCTGAGAGCAATAGTCAAAGTGGCTTAGGACAAGTGTCTTCCAGAGGACCATCATCATGGTTTCTTGTTCTCTTGTTCTAAAGGTTCTAAGAATCCATCCAGCCAGCCGTCTGCATTTCATTGTCAGTTTAGCAACATGTACATGAAAGGTCGCGTCATCACTCATGTGAATACCCAGGTCACGCACTGATTGTGCCTCTGGGATTGCAATCCCTCCGGGTCCAGTGTATTCCTTGGTATTGCATTCAGTTTTGCATGCTGATAGTATAAAGCTTGAAACTTTTCAGCATTGAACTGCATGCTATTCTTTCAGCCCACTTGTATATTTCGTCCAGCTCATATTGCAGGTGCTTAGTGTCTTCAGGGTTCTGTATTGCCTGTGAAACTTTTGTATCATCTGCATAACTTGTGATCGTGCTCTCCGCGTGGCTGAGGGCATGTCTGAGAGGGCCATTATGAACAGTAGTGGTCCCAAAACAGTGCCCTGTGGAACACCGCTCACTATTTGCGTGCTAATGGAAGTGGCCTCTACCCACCTGACTTCTATTCTTCAGAAAGTCGTGAAGCCATTCTCCTAGTTTTCCAAACTATGCCAAGATCACGCAGTTTGTGACATATCATTCTATGATCGACTTTATCGAAGGCCTTTGCGAAGTCGAGATATATGACTTCCACATTGGAGTGGTTGAGCAGTTGTTTCAGCACCACAGTCATAGTGCTGCAGGAGCTGAGTTAAGCAGCTTCTTCCTGGTCGGAAACCATGTTGGGTGGCAGGCAGCAAGTCATTTTCTCAAGGAAGGTGATTAGTTTCCTTCTGACTATTCTTTCCATGACCTTGCTGATGTGTGAGGTCAGAGAGATAGGTCTGTAGTTCTTGGCCTCCGCTCTGCTACCTCCTTTATGAATAGGGCATATTTTATTTACCTTCCTTCATTTTCTTGGAAGTTTGCCAGCTGCAAGGAAGCTCTGAAAGAGGAACTGCAGTGGTCTTGCTAAGACTCTCTTACATACTTTTAGGAGGATTGCCGGGAATCCATCGGGGCCAATAGCTGAGTCTATTTTCATTTCATCTAGCCTTTATTACATCGTCTTCCTTTATATCGATGTAATTTATCGTCGCCGCCTCTGATTCTATATCTGCAGTGGTAAAGAAGTCAGTGGATTGCTGATTTGGAAATGCCCAAGGGGTGGAGTGAAAACACTCTTGAATTGTTCATTCAGTATTTCACTTACCCTTAGTGGTTTTCCTGTGAGTGTGCCATCCTTTTCAAGGAGTTGGCCCTATCCTACAGTGCCCGTAGCTGTTTCTTTGGCATACCTGTAGAAAGCTCTGGGGTTAGTTTTTATGTTGTCTATAGCCCAGGCTTCTTTGTCTGCTCTTTCCTTCTCATGGGAGAGTTGCAGACAATTTTCAATTTCCAACAGTTTTATTTTCAGGCGGGACTTTTCCTGCTTTCAATTTGTTTGTTTAGGCGATTTGAAATTTTTGTACGCCGTCTCATTAAAATTTTCCTCTCTCTGGGGATTTTGTTCTTGTGTACAGTGGCCTTTCTCTCTGGACACATTTGTAGCATATGGCTTGCATTACAGACATGAATTGTTGAAGTATCATGTCGATGTCCGGCGAGGAGAGACATTCAGGCCAGTTTTGGTTTGAGGATCTCTTTCTCAATTTTTTCCAGTTTGCCTTATTGAAGTTCAAGCTGGAAATTCTGAGGGTTTCTTGTAGGCTGCATGTCCGTGCTCTCTTTGGCCGTACATGGTCAGCTCTACCATGTTGTGATCCGAGAGTAGTGTCGGTGTCACTTTCACATTATGGATGAGATCCATATTATTGTGAAGCAGAGATCCAGTGTGTTAACTGCTCTGTTGGTTGGAGTATTACTTGCTCCATGTACAGGGTGTTGATGAGGTTCAGGAGGGACCTCGCCTGTCCTCGTTCACATCTTGTCATTCCTAAGAGAGAAAGGCCCCTCGGGCCATCTGACGTTCGGTAGATTGAAGTCTCCCATGAGAAGTACACTTATGTGTTGTTCTAATGTGGTTAGAACTTCTTCTATTTTAAAAGGCAGTCCTCAAACTTGCCATATGACTTGGGGCATCTGGAGGGCGATATGTAGCACACAACTACATCAAGTTGCCTTATGTGTACAATTAGTGTGTCACACACCGAGTTTGAGTATGACAAAAGGACCTGGGTGTGAGGTCCCCACGGATGTACATAGCAACTCCTCCATGACTCCTTTCTTTCCTGTCGGTCCGTAGTACAACATACTGTGGTATGTGTAATTCCGCATCTGCTATGTCCAGTTTCAGATGCGTTTCTGTGAGTGCTATGCATAAGGCTTGATTGCATGCGACAAAGTCTCTCAGGAACGGGACTTTTGTCCTGTTACTACTGTGTGTTAGTAGTCCTCTGATGTTCAGTAGGAGCATCGAGGTGAGGTGTATGCTGTTGCCGGCGGTGTCCACCCTGGGTCCATCTGCTGGCGGTCTTGTGAACTGTGGGCAGTTCCATCTGCGAGCCTGAGCCTGATGGAGCCAGGTTAGCTGCTGTACAATCTTTGTGTGCATGCACAAAAAAGATTTCTGCTCAGCAGCTGCCCTTTCAACAACACGTTGGTGGTTTGTGGTACGCACCACATCTGCGTACCTCCGTTTTGGGGCAGGTGATGCGTGGTCCATCCCATTTCCTTTCGGTGGTTGGTTTCTGTGGCAGGGTCCCGGATGTGCAAAGTGGCAGCCTGCACCTTCCTCTCCATGCCGGCAGGCACCTTTCAGGTAGAACCTACATACCCGTGTGCGCTGCTTGTTTCCATCCTTTTTGCATATGGATAGTTAGGTTTGCCTCTATCCCTGGCTGCCTTGCCCCTTGGCTTTGTCTGAGTTTAGCTTCAGTTTTTCCCTCTTTTTGGCTTCTTCATCTCCATGTTCATGGCTTTTGGTGCTGGTAGGAGCATCCGCACCTGGGTTCACCTCCCGGCAGGCCTCTCGCTGGAGTTGTCTTCCTGGGCGTCCACCAGGTGGGGGTGACCCTCCTCATCAGCGCCCGCGTCTCCATCCTGCCATCTTTACTTTGTTCGCGTTTTTCGCTGTTAAAAATGGCATCCAGTGTGTTTATGTGCGATCTGACAAGTGCGTATGAGCGTACGAACTCTCGCCTCTTCCGCTCTATTTGTGCTGACGTCCTTTTGAATCCTTTGTTCCTTAGTGCTGCCGCAATTATGTTACTTGGACTTTCTCCGTCATATATATATATATACACATGTGTCTGTGTTTGTCACCCCACCATTGCTTGACAACTGTTGTTGGTGTATTTATGCTCCTGGAACTTAGCAGTTCGGCAAATGAGACTGATAGAATAAGTACTAGACCTACAAAGAATAAGTTCTAGGGTCAATTTCTTCAACTAAAACCCTTTAAGGCAATGCTCCAGCAAGTACATACATGTATGCATGTATATGATACATCTGTTATATATAGATGGAGTTGAGAATTTCCATGGCACAATGACTCTGACAGTGAACTCCTGTTAGAGCCACCCATGGCAGTAAGGCTGAAGAACAAATTCAGAGAGAATATGACAGCCCCTTGCCCATCCTGCAAGACCCCAGCAGCAGAGCAAGCAGTTGTAGACAACAATGGTTGAGTTGAGTAATGTTCAAACTGGCAGAGGAGGGCAAATGTCAGATACACTGGCCTTATACTACCAATGACTCAGTGAGAATCTGTTGCAATTTCATCTCCTGATGCTGCCTGTTTCACTCTGCATTTGTCACATAAGATACTTCTAAAACAAGAGTATTGGGGTCACTCCTTGAAAGCAAGTCGAGATCCACCATAAACAAATTCTTGTTTCTCTGTAATCGCATATATACATCTATAATATACGAGGGTGAGTCAAAAAGTAATGCCATTTTGTTTAGGACAGATAAAATTACCAAGAGAGGAATATGTATCATACATCAAAATGAAGCTGGACCTCTGTGGATCACATCCCTTCCTCTCAATAGTCACTGTTTCTCTCAATAGCAATGTGCCACCTTCAAATGAGAGGCATGTAAAATTCTGTTGACTGTTCTTTGAGCCAATTCTTCACTACAGTTTTCACTTCCTTGTCACTGGACTATCATCGTCATGGAACTATCATCTCTTCGGCCCCTTGCAAGAGAGTTTCAGAGGCAAACATTATTCCAGTGATGAAGAAGTGAAAACTGTAGTGAAGAAGTGGCTCAAAGAACAGTCAACAGAATTTTACAGGGCAGGGAAATATGCTCTCATTCGAAGGTGGGACATTGCTATTGAGAGAAACTGTAACTATATTTAGAGGTAGGGATGTGATCCACAGAGGACCAGCTTCATTTTGATGTATGATACATGTTCCTGTGTTGGTAATTATACCTGTCCTAAACAAAATGGCATTACTTTTTGACTCATATTTAAGTGTGTGCGTGTGTATGTATATATATATATATATATATAATATATATTATATATATATATATATATCTGTGTGTATATACATACACACACACACACATACATATACATGTATATATATATATATGTATATATGTGTATATATATATAATATATTTGTGGTATATATAGTGCTGTATTCTTTGTAATGTCTATTCATTATGATGTGCTTGTGCGTGTGTATATAATTGCATGCTCAAGTATAAACAACAGTTATGAATGACTGCATATTACATACGTTTATGGAAATTTTTAATTATATGTATTTCGTGAAGATAAGTTTGTATGTATGTGTGTATTTTGTGTTTGTTTGTACATGTGACTGTACATTTAGGGTCTGTGTGCACATATGTCTATTTATTTGTGTGTGTATATTATTTATATATATCCTTTTGAGTGTAACTGTGATAGCATTTTTGTATGTGTATGTGTGTGTGAGACGTCTGTATATGTATGTTTGTGAGTGTTTGTATGTATGTGTGTGTGTGTGTGTGTGCGTGTGTGTACATGTCTTTCTGCATAAGTTTATGTTTATGATGATTATGTTAGTAATTATGCTGCCAATAATGGTGATAATTACCATCTTCACCATCAACATCGTTGTCATCACCTTCTCTTTTTCCTCCTCCTGTTCATCTTCCTTCCTTTCCACTCCCTCCCTCCTCCTCCTCTCCATCTTCCTCCCCTCCCCTTTCCTTTTTTCCCCCCCCTCCTCCTCCTCTTCTTCTCCTCCTCCTCCTCCTCCTCTCCTCCCCTCCTCCTCCTCCTCCTCCTCCTCCTCCTTCTTCTTCTTCTTCTTCTTCTTCTTCTTCTTACATTCCTTCCGTCCTTACATTGAGCACATATACAGATGTACGTGTTACCCCATTCATCTAACCATCAAGTATAGACTTTGTGCGACATAGTTGGTCCCCCACCATTGTTATTATGTCCTTCAATGTTAAAAATAACCTGGGGTAGCTCTCCGCTTCACAGAAATACTGTGGGTCTGCTTGGAATTTACACCTTAACCCTACTCTAAAGCACCAACAACATGAAAAAAGATTCAGGATTCTTGGCCATAGTCATTTGATTAAACTGATTCCACTACTTATCTGCTTTTGATACCAGAGGACTGAAAGGCAGGGTTATGAATTCATACCGTAAAGAACCAGAAGTAAATACCACAAGGTATTTTGCTTGATGCTCTACTGATTCTGCCAATTTACCAATAATTGTCAGCGTTATCATTATCATTATCATCAGCATCATCATTATCATCAACATAATCACCACTACCATCACCACCACCACCATCATTACCATTACTATCTTTTCTCTTCCCACTCAGTAATCATTATTATCCCCACCATAATCATTGTCATGACTAAATAATTACACTCATCTCAAAATGTTTATCAAATCTATTACTGGTGTCTAATCATCTTATATATTTTATAATTGTGGATTTCATTTGCTGAAAGTGTTCTATAACTAATTAGAGATTAGTTGGGGCTATGATCATTATCATAGGTGATTAACTGGCAGAATCACTAGCACATCAGACAAAATGTTTAGCGAAATTTCTTGTGACCTTTTACATTCTAAATTCAAATCTTGCCACGGTCAGTTTTGCCTTTCATCTTTTTGCAGGAAAGTGGTTGATAAAATAAAGTACCAGCCAAGTACTTGGGACAATGTAAATAGCTTGCTCCACTCTGTTTTACTCTTTTACTTGTTTCAGTCATTTGACTGTGGCCATGCCGGAGCACCGCCTTTAGTCAAATCAAATCGACCCCAGGACTTATTCTTTGTAAGCCTAGTACTTATTCTATCGGTCTGTTTTGCCGAACCGCTAAGTTGCGGGGACCTAAACAAACCAGCATCGGTTGTCAAGCGATGTTGGGGGAATAAACACCAGATAACACAACATATACACACACATATATATATATATATATAATCTATTATATATATATATATATATATATATACATACATATATATATATGACAGGCCTTCTTTCAGTTTCCGTCTACCAAATCCACTCACAAGGCTTTGGTCAGCCCGAAGCTATAGTAGAAGACACTTGCCCAAGTGCCACACAGTGGGACTGAACCCGGACCATGTAGTTGGTAAGCAAGCTACTTACCACACAGCCACACCTGCGCCTCTCTTCAAAATTTCTGGCCTCAAAGTCTGTAACAGTCTGGCTTCCCATTCAGAGGGAATGTTGTTATTTTAGCCATTTATTACGTTACATTACATATCCTGTAGTCTGGCTGACCACTGGGGAACCACTGATGACTTGGCAACCAGATCCCTCCACCCGTCTCTGTCTTCTGCCTCTCACAATGCATCTCTCATCTTTAGGCCTTTCAACTCACAATGTTGTTTGTCCCCCTCTTTCTCTGTCTGCCTCTGCATCTGCCACCATGGAAACTTGGCCAGAAAAGACCCAGAAGTAAATACCACAAGGTATTTTGCTTGATGCTCTACTGATTCTGTCAATTTACCAATAATCACCACCACCACCACCTCCACCACCACAACCACCACCTCCTCCACCTCCAGTCACAGACTTCATTATCATTATTATCACTACCTAACACTGCCACACTCATCATTATCATCATTATGTTTCCTTTGTCCCTTCTCATCACCATCATCCTTATCTTCCTCATCATCATTACCACCACTATCTTGACCGTCATTTTCCTCAAAATCACAATCAGAGTCATCATTATCATCATTATCAACATCATCTTCATCATCACCATCATCATCATCATTGTCATCATCATTTCCATCATAACCATTGTCAGAAAAACAGAAAATACCAAACATCTGAGTGAAATGATAATCAGAAAGAATGAATCTCAGAGACACCCATATAAAGAAGACATGTCCATATATTGCTGTAAACCTTCTAGAACATTTAATGTTTATCTAACTTTCCACTTTCTCCAGAAGAAATTCCGCAAGTCATTTTGTGCCATTACTTTAATGATTTATCTAATCCAACATTACTTAGCAATAACTATAAACGCTGCACATTTAAATGTTGAAAATGCCAGATTCAAATGACAAACTGTTTTCTATTTTAACTCGATCTATTTCTACTGATTTTATTTTTACAGATAGTGAATATTTTTTATTGATAATTCATGTTACATTTTTTTTCTGACAGTAATCTTTTATCCATTTACTATCATATGCACATAAATACATACACGCATACATACATACATACACACATACATACATACATACATACATACATACATACATACATACATACATGCATACATACATACAAGCATACATACATACAAACATACATGCATACATACATACATACATGCATACATACAAACATACATACATACATACATACATACATACATACATACATACTTACATACATACATACATACATACATACATACATACATACATACATACATACATACATACATACAAACATACATACATACATACATACATACATATATACATACACACATACATACATACATACATACATACATACATACATACATACATACATACATACACACATACGTACATACATACATACATACATACATACATACATACATACATACATACAACATAACATACATACATACATACCTAACATACATACATACATATATACACATATAAGTATGTATATAGATATATGTGTGACATCATCATCATCGTCATCATCATCATCATTTAACATCCTTGTTCCATGGTGGCATGGTTGGATAGTTTAACAGGAGTTGCCTGGTCTCCATGTCTGTTTTGGCATGGATTCTACGACTGGATGACCTTCCTAATGTCAATCACTTTGCAGGGTGTACGGGGGGGGGGGATTTTATGCACCACTGGCATGGATATTTTTTATATGGTACCAGCACCCATAAGCCCACAAGATTAGAATCACTCAGCTGTAGAGAACATGCCTGTATGCAAGGACAATCATGATTATATATACATATATATATATATATATATATATATCAATTACACACATATGCATAAGAACAGAATCAGCTTAAATGAGATGCTGTTTAGCTTTTGTGCCAAGAAGAGGTACTGACATCTTCATAGTGGTGTAGCGAGACAACTACAGTGAATGTGCTTTGCTAGAAGCAAGCTCCTATCCTTAGCATTTGTTGATCCTGAGAAAACATTTGATTGAGTATCACACTCTGATAGTTGCTTAAGAATCTGGGTTTAGACAAATGATTTGTGATGTTTTATACTAGACATGTACAATAGGTGCAGTCAGCAAATTAAGAGTCAATGATGAGTTCTGCAATGAATTTAGCAACCAGATAGAAAGTCTGTTTGGGGTGGGGGAGGGTTGAGTTCTCATCTCTGTCTTTCCCTCACCCCACCTCTCGTTTATTATATCCTCAAGGCCATGAGTGAGTAACTTAAGACAAGCTATCAGTTGGAACTCCTGATAATTTAGTTTACATAACAAAATCTGTAGGAGACTTGAGGAAGAAATTCCAGGCATACCACATTTCATGGCATAAAAGACTCACGGACGTATTTAGATGCACCCAAGTTTCAACAGCACATGTTCAATATAAGAAGTCTTTAGTGCATTAAAGTTTATGGGAGGCCCAGCTTAGAAGCAGAGGTGAATTTTTTTGTAATAGAAAGTTTGTCTTATAATGCCATCAAATATGGTAAGTGCAAAACCCGGAATCAAGATGCATTAAGTAAACTTTGACAAAGACTGAAGATTTGATTGAAAAGGAAATGACAAAACCTTGATGTCAGAGAAATAGCCTGATATGTAAAAGGAGCTGATAGAAATTTCATGTAGTGTACTCTTATATTTGTTTCAGTCATTTGACTGTGGTCATGCTGGAGCACTGCCTTTAATGAGCAAATCAACCCCAGGACTTATTATTTTTAAGCCTAGTACTTATTCTATCGGTCTCTTTTGCCAAACCGCTAAGTTACAAGGACGTAAACACACCAGCATTGGTTGTCAAGCGATGTGGGGTGGGGGGTACAAACACAGACACACAAACACACACACATACACACATACACACACACATATATATATACGACAGGTTTCTTTCAGTTTCTGTCTACCAAATCCACTCACAAGGTGCCACGCAGTGGGACTGAACCTGGAACCATTTGGTTTGTAAGCAAGCTACTTACCACACAGCCACTCCTGCGCCTAGAATTAAGAAGTATTAAGAGATCACTGGCAGATTAAGAGGTAAAATAGACATTGTATGTGGCAGAAGCACTGTAGTAGTACATATACATTCCTTGAAATGCTCCGAAGGCTTCCTTGGAGTAGCTGAAAGTTTTTGTTACCTAGGTTACCTAATTAGCAGTGGTAATGAGTATTCCAAAAGTATAGTGAACAAAGTAAGTACAGGATCAGGGTGGAATGAGTTAAGGGAGCTATTTCCTCTACTGGTAACAAAGGATTCCTTTTCCTGAGGAATGGCATGTTGTCTGTTGTTTAGTTCTAGGTCAACCCTGATCAAACAAATATTTAATCAAAGGAGTTCCAAACTTGACCATCCTATTCTTTTGTATATCCAGGACTACATAACCTAATTTCTTTTTCTAATTTCTTTTTCTATTTTTTTTTTTGTAAGATGCTTACAGTTAGAGAAAGATGTGGCTGCTATTTCCAGCAG
>NC_043016.1:23768184-23783184 GCF_006345805.1 Octopus sinensis | reverse complement strand
AAGCCAGAGATGTATCCATATAAGTGTGTGTGTGTGTGTGTGCTGGTCTGGTTGTATGGTTAAGTTGTTTGCTTCCCAGCCATGTGATTTTGGGTTCTGACTCACTGTGTGGCAACTCGGGCAAGTGTTTTCTACTCAAGCCCCAAACCAACCAAAGTCTTGTGGATGGAATTGGTAGATGAAAACTAAAAGAATATCATCGTGTATGTATATAATGTATGCATCTGTGTGCATGTGTATGTTTGTTTCCGTCGTTTCTAGCTTCCTACCATAACATGTCTGAGCCATTAGTTTTTCATTAGACTGTGCTTCTTATATTTATATCTACTAAATCCATTGACAAGACTTAGAATTAAAAAAATAATGCAGTAACAAGATATCACTATTTTAAATTGACAGAAAGAAGAAGCATTTTACAAAGACAAATTACAAATGATGCCTCTTAAATAATCTAGTAACTTCTGCTTTTGATATTCATTGATGATGCGTTCAATTCTTACTCTTCTATTTTTAGATTGTTTTCTGCAATGTGGAATTTCTGCTCTGGCAATATGCTATTTGATTATTACTCTTGCTTTGCTTTTTAGGCAGTGAAGTGGCAGAATCATTAGAGATGTACTTGATAAGACACATGTACTTGATAAGACACATGCCACTTAAAAACACCCATGCTGGTGCTGCATTAACACACCTATGTCAATGCTACATAAATGCACCCATGCCAGTGGCACATGAAAATCACCCAGCATACTCTGTAAAATGGTTAGGAAGGGAATCCAGCCATAGAAACCATACTACAGCTAAAGGCAGTGAGCTGGCAGAAACGTTAGCATGCCGGGCGAAATGCTTAGCGGTATTTCGTCTGCCATTATGTTTTGAGTTCAAATTCCGCCAAGGTTGACTTTGCCTTTCATCCTTTCGTGGTCGATAAATTTAGTACCAGTTACGCACTGGGGTTGATGTAATTGACTTAATCCCTTTGTCTGTCCTTGTTTGTCCCCTCTATGTTTAGCCCCTTGTGGGCAATAAAGAAATAGGAAACTATACTACAGCTGACAGTTGGAGTCTGGACAGTTCCATACCAAAATAACCAACCTATGCCAAGAGGATGCTAAATGATGATGATGATGATGATCCTCATTGAGAACCACTGCATTAGAATATTAGAGAAAATATCTAGTGGTATTTTTTCTGATTCATTATGAGTTCAAATCCTACAAAAATTAAATTTATCTTTCATCCTTTCAAGGTCGATAAAACAATATATCAGGGTTGATGATGTCAACTTCATCCTCCTCTCAAAACTGCTACCTTTGTGCCAAAATTTGAAACTGTTATTTCTTTCTTTTTTCATTAGTCCATTTTCTGACATTTTCTGGGTTTTTTTACCCTTTTTTTTAATCCTTTTCTTCTCCCTCATCCTCAACACCTTCTTGTATTTTCTGTTCATTGCAAGAACCCATCTTATGGGCTTCATGTATTTTTGTAAGTTTTCTATTTTCCAAGTTCTCTTTTCAGATTTCTGTTCATCTGAGAAAGGAGAATAAAATAAAATAAAATATCTGAAAATAATATATGAATAATCTAACAAAACAAATAACAAGAACCAAAGTATGTCTCTTCTCACCTGTCTCATCACCTGTCACCTTTTATGTTTAACTCTAAGGAACACAGTAAAGTCACTAACCTAAAAATTGTCTTTTTTTCCTTCATTTTTTTGTTTGCTTTTGTTTTTGCAAACTTTTTTTCTCTCTTAAAGAACATTGCCCTTCATGTTCCCTACCCCTCATCTTCTGTATACTTTCCTTGATACAACTAGTGATATATTCAAACATTTTGATTTATTTCATTCTGTTGGGTGAAGATGATAATAGATAGACAGATAGGGAAAGACAAAAAGGGAAGTAAATAGAGAAACAAAGACATACAAGTTGATACAGAAGAGATGGAAGCACAAAGGAGGAAGGCAGACAAATAAGTACTATCTATATATATGTATATATGTGTATATATATCTACATTTATATATGTATATAAATATATATGAAATTTGGCTAGATGAGACAGTTTGATTTTGTATTAGTGGGAGGTACTACTGAAGATCTCTTCTGAGACATTTATAGAAATAAATATGTATATATGTGTATATATATCTATATGTATATATGTATATATATAAATATATATATATATGAAATTTGGTTAGATGAGGCACAGTTTGATTTTGTATTAGTGGGAGGTACTACTGAAGATCTCTTCTGAGACATTTATAGAAATAAATATGTATATATGTGTATATATCTATATGTATATATGTATATATATATATATATGAAATTTGGCTAGATGAGACACAGTTTGATTTTGTATTAGTGGGAGGTACTACTGAAGATCTCTTCTGAGACATTTATAGAAATAAATATGTGTATATGTGTATATATATCTATATGTATATATGTATATATATATAATATTGAAATTTGGCTAGATGAGACACAGTTTGATTTTGTATTAGTGGGAGGGGTACTACTGAAGATCTCTTCTGAGACATTTATAGAAATAAATATGTATATATGTGTATATATATCTATATGATATATGTATATAATAATATATATATAATATATATTAATATATATATATATATATATATATATATATATATATTATGAAATTTGGCTTGATGAGACACAGTTTGATTTTGTATTAGTGGGAGCTACTGTAATACTGAAGATCTTTCTGAGACATTTATAGTAATAAATATATATATATGTGTGTGTGTATATATATATATATATATATATATATATATATGAAATTTGGCTAGATGAGACACAGCTTGATTTTGTATCAATGGGAGGTACTACTGTAGATCTCTTCTGAGACATTTATTGAAATACTTAACTAAAAGTAATTAATTGTACTTGGCTTTAGTGAACCTGGAAAGAGCCTTTTTATTGAATCCTTGCATTGTGATCTGGAGTAAACAAATTGCTTGTGAAAGGCATGCAAGCCATGTACAGGGGTGCTGTCAGTTAGGAGAGAGTTAGTAATGAGTTCAGTGATGAAGTTAATGTGCAGATAGGTAATCACCAAAGCTCAGTTTTCAGTCCCCTTCTATTCATATTTGTCCTCCAAGCCATAACAAAGGAATTTAAGATCAGATGTCCTTTGGAACTACTATATACTGATGACCTCACTCTTGTAGTGGAATATGTGACAAAATCAGAAAAGAAATTTCAGGTGTGGAAGCAAAACTTGGAATCAAAGGGCCTTAAAGTTAACTTGGCAAAGATCAAAGTTCTAGAAAACAGGAAAATAGACGACTTTACCCCTGTCAGGAAAATGGCCCTGCTCAATAAGTAGGAAGGGTGTTGGCAAGAATTGCATAAGCTGTACCTAGTTCAGGCTATGGACACACAAGAGAGGTAATAGAATCACAGGAGAGTTTACAGAGAATGCAGACTTCATATGTGGCAGATGTGCTGGAGCAATAAACACTAAATACAGGAAATAGATTCTTGGTTCTCTCAAATGCCCAAGAGGTTCCCTAGAGGTTGTAGGTTCCAAAATATACTGGTATTGTGATATTTGATGAATACAAACAGATAGATCTCCGAAGGCTTTATGTCTATGTGAATTATACAAAACACCAAGAACAGCACATGAGATAATATGAAATATCACAATTGTATACACATTCACTTGGACATATATATGTAATATACATATTATTGTTATACTTAGGTGATGGTCATCTTTTTAGCAATTATATATATATATATATATATTTATATATATATTTACAACACACTATCTACATATGTGTATTAAAGATTTAATCTCCGATGGTGTTTCTAAGATAACAATGGATTATAGTACTGACATTCAAAATAAACAGATATCCATTTTAAATTAATATTCTATGGTTTCCGTTAAACTGATATCCAGCTGTTGAATGTATGTCAGATAATATAAAGCAAGCTAAGATTGGAATTTATCTCTTCTTTGATCAAAAGATTTTGATAAATAACATGTGTCATCTGACTAGCAAGACAGAATGAAATGATAACCTGAAATGCTGTGTTAGTAGTGAAGAATATAAACCGTTAGGGATATGAACATGGAAGAATAAATAAAGGTGTGGTGTTAGTGGTGGTGATGGTGGTAGTTGTAGAGATAGAGTAGTGACTACTGTAGTGGTGGTGATGGTTAATGTGGTTGCTGTAGAGGTGAAAGTGGATGTAGAGCTGCAATAGCAGCTATAGAAGGTGGTGGTTGTAGTTAGAGAGATGTGGTAGTCACTGTATTGGTATAGTGGTAGGTGTGAAAATACAGTAATGGCTATGATAAAAATTGAGTAGTATAGATGTGTTAGAGTTAGTGGAGGTGGTGGGCTTTTGCTGGAGCATAGAGGTGTGTAGTGTGTGATGGCTATAGTTGTAGTCTCTCATAAACAGATAATTATCCATAGATTTCATATGGAAAAGATAAAGAAAAGAGAGGAGAAAATTCAAGGCAGTACATTACAGCTGTTTCAAGGATTTAGTGGCAGACAGATACAGTGATGTGCATTGTGCATACATATTTATGTACTAAATTGATGCTAATAAATACATATGAATTTACACAATTTTAAGCTATAATTGGGACGTCACGTACTCCATCTTTGGAAGAAATTTACATATATATATAAAATTTGTTCATTATTAGTTATGCACCATCATACAATATTGGTAATTCTACATGGGATCTTTGCCTGTATTATATAATTACTTCTATATCAATTTTATTGAATTTTAATGGAATCTTTACAATAAGTTGTTGCCATAAATTTAGAAAGACATTCAGATATTTCAATTATTAGTTGTAATAATTTTTCATATATTACATATAATAAGGTTAATTCTTATACAAAGGTTAATATAATGAGTAAATAGCTTAGTTTTTCCTTGGGGCTGGCCAGATTGGAGAAATCTCAAGTATAAACCAGCCGAAATTGCAAAGATAATCTGGAACTTGACTGAGGAAAGAAAACTCCGAATTACCTGTCCTTGTTTTCTTTGTATCGTCTATCTCAATGTTTTGTTGTCCCTTTTTTGTATCACCTAACTGTTTGGATGTTTTGATTTCTTGTCCCATTTTGTATTTTATATATATATATATATATATTTATATACATACATACTATACACATAGATGTTAACGCAATAAAAATAATTGTCATCTTTATAAGGTGAGATCTATAATAAAGGTGTAATTTTCTCTGTATGCATATTTTGTTATTAAAATATTCTGAATTTCTTGAAATTCTGCAAAAGGCTATTTGGTCTTACCTGTCATGCATGAGGATTTACCTGGGATATGTATTCTACTTACATTTACTGGTATCAAATTGCTGAAGATTTATAACCAAGTTCTTTTAATACTGAGTGCTTTATTGACATCAACCAGGATTTTTTAACCTCATCTTTTCTTCTAATTATATACATATTAGGCACAAGAGTGGCTGTGGTAAGAAGCTAACTTCCCAACCACATTGTTCCAGGTTCAGTCCCACTGCATGGCACCTTGGACAAGAGTCCTCTACTATAGCCTCGAGCCAACCAAAGCCTTGTGAGTGAATTTGGTAGACAGAAACTGAAAGAAGCCCATTGTATGTACATATGTATATATATATGTAGGTATGTATTTGTTATTTGTGTCTGTGTTTATTCCCCCCACCATTGCTTGACAACTGATGCTGGTGTGTTTACGCCCCCGTCGCATAGCGGATCAGCAAAAAGTGACTGATAGAATAAGTGCTAGGCTTACGAAGAATAAGTCCTGGGGTTGATTTGTTCAACTAATATGGTGCTCCAGCATGGCCATAGTCAAATGACTGAAACAAGTAAAAGAATAAAAAAAATATATATGGTATCGTCACTTAGCGGTTCGGCAAAAAGAGACCGATAGAATAAGTACTGGGCTTACAAAAAGAATAAGTCCCGGGGTCGGGTTGCTCGACTAAAGGCAGTGCTCCAGCATGGCCGCAGTCAAATGACTGAAACAAGTAAAAGAGTAAAAGAGTAAAGAGTAAAAGAGTAATGACTGAAACAAGTAAAAGAGTAAAAGAGTATGGTACCCCAGTATGGTCACAGCCTTAGGGCTGAAACATATAAAAGAATAAACATGTAAAAAAAATAATGGTAGCTGTAGAAACAACATATTGTCAGTGATGTCGCACTGTAACAGCCCTGAATATACTTAAATTAATCTTTCAGACCTATCTCTTACCTGTTCAAAGCAGAACATATAAACTAAAACATGGAGAAAAAATAGTTCCATGATAAGAGCAATTAAAATTCCTACACTATTAGTATTGAATCAAATCCTTGCATTGATAGAAAGAATATTTAACCTTTTTAGAAATGATACTGTTTTGACCAGAAGTGATTCCTTGACAGGGTTACCACTTTTGAGAGATGTTCTTTGCATGAATTAGTGTTTGAGGAAAAATAATGTGTGACTTGTTGAAATTTTCTGCTGATCAAATTGTTTTCTTGGTTTGTTCGCTTGTCCTTAATTAATCTTTGTTACCTATAGGATGCAGTAATTATTTTTGTTTAGAATAAATAGCTTTCAGAATATCTTATAATTATGCTAATGTAAGCATATCCATATTAGTAACTGAAACTCAGCAGGCTCTTCTGCTCATCTCCTCTAATACTCTCCCTGAGTAACTCATGCCTCAAACTGCCTCTTTTACTGATATCCTCTCTAAAGGAATGAAAAAATAAAAAGACAGTGAAAGAGGAAGCGAGAGGGAGAGGAAAAGAGTAAGAGAAAAGAAGAGGGAGAGAGGGACATGGAGACAGACAGCAAACAAAAGTTGTTTTATGCAGAAGAAAAGTAAGGAGATGTAAATGAATGTCAGGTGATGTACTCTTTACGCTTTACTCTTTTACTTGTTTCAGTCAGTTGACTGTGGCCATGCTGGAGCACTGCCTTTAGTCGGGCAAATCGACCCCAGGACTTATTCTTTGTAAGCCTAGTACTTATTCTATCAGTCACTTTTGCTGAACCATTAAGTTACGGGGACGTAAATACACCAGCATTGGTTGTCAAGCGATGTTGTGGGGACAAACACAGACACACAAACATATACACACACACATATATATATATATACATATATACGATGGGCTTCTTTCAGTTTCTGTCTGCCAAATCCACTCACAAGGCTTTGGTCGGCCCAAGACTATAGTAGAAGACACTTGCCCAAGGTGCCATGCAGTGGGAAAGAACCCAGAACCATGTGGTTGGTAAGCAAGCTACTTACCACACAGCCACTCCTCCAATCAGGAAGCAGTCACCAAATCTCCTTCAAGTCACGTCCTACTGTCTTACCTACAGCATTTATTCGATAGCGTAGTTCTGATATACAAAAGAAAGGTCATACCAGAAAACTTTCATTATACATCAGTTCACTCCAAGTTGATGTGGGAATAAACAACAACTAAATTTACTTTTAAGCTAATGAGGTAAAGCCTCTGCCTAGTCACTCAAACTGCAAGAAATAGCAACCAAATTTCCTTCAAATCATATCTTGCAATCTTAAATGATTGAAGGATGCATTTGGCAATGAAAGCGTATGTAAGTGCAGGAGTGGCTGTGTGGTAAGTAGCTTGCTTACCGATCACATGGTTGCGGGTTCAGTCCCACTATGTGGTACTTTGGGCAAGTTTCTTCTACTATAGCCTCAGGCCGACCAAAGCCTTGTGAGTGGATTTGGTCGACGGAAACTGAAAGAAGCCCGTCGTATATATGTATATGTATATATATATATATATGTGTATATGTTTGTGTGCCTGTGTTTGTTCCCCCACCCCAACATCGCTTGACAACCGATGCTGGTGTGTTTACGTCCCCGTAACTTAGCAGTTCGGCAAAAGAGACCAATAAAATAAGTACTAAGCTTACAAAGAATAAGTCCTGGGATTGATTTGTTCAACTAATGCAGTGCTCCAGCATGACCGCAGTCAAACGACTGAAACAAGTAAAAGAGTAAGTGAAAAGGTGAGCAAGCACACTAATTTTAGATGTGGCACAAAAGATAGTACAGCAGCTGACCATAGTAACAAATGAAACTGATCCAAAGCCATGTGTACATACACTCATGGCTACCACAAATAATGAGCTCAAGATGGTCATCATTGTTACAAACTCAAACATCTCATTAATTTTATTATTGAATATCAGGAAGATGGTAAACTGGCAGAATTGTTAGCATGTTGGACAAAATGCATAGCAGTATTTCTTTGAGCTCCTTATGTCCTGAGTTCAAATTTTGACATGGTCAACTTTGGCTTTCATCCTTTCAGTGTTGAATAAAGTAAAGTACTAGTTGAGCACTGGTAATGATGTAATTGAGTTGCTCCACACCCACTAAAATTACTGTTCTTGTGTCAAAATTTGAAACTGTTATTGAACACCAGAGACCTGATACAGCTCACTAGTAAGCTCTCTTCCTTACTTGAGAAACTTTGTAATGTCTCAATATTAGCCAGTACTTTATTTGTTTGGTCAAAAGACATAGAATTTTGTAAGTTGTCAAGTGTATGGAAGATATCTTTACAGAAGCCTTATAATTGACAAGCAGAATAAAATATTGCAATAAAATACAAAAAAATCAAAAAATAGAAACAAGCAGAATCTCCGACATCATTGTGCTGTGAGAAGAGAATCCTTATATTTTTTATCAGAGTTCTTTTGTAGAAGAATAGAGTCCTTTTATAAAGAATGAATGGAATATGTTAAAGAATTTAGAGAAAGGAAGTAAAAAAGGGCAGAAAACTTTACTATATAGGCATAGGAGTGGCTGTGTGGTAAGTAGTTTGCTCACCAACCACATGGTTCCGGGTTCAGTCCCACTGGGTGACACCTTGGGCAAGTGTCTTCTACTTTAGCCTCAGGCTGACCAAAGCCTTGTGAGTGGATTTGGTAGATGGAAACTGAAAGAAGCCCATCATCTATATATATATATTAATATATATATATATATATATATATGTATGTGTGTGTATATGTTTGTGTGTCTGTGTCTGTCCCCCACCCCCAACATCGCTTGACAACCGATGCTGGTGTGTTTACATCCCTGTAACTTAGTGGTTCGGCAAAAGAGATCGATAGAATAAGTACTAGACTTACAAAGAATAAGTCCTGGGGTCAATTTGCTCGACTAAAGAAGGTGCTCCAGCATGGCCACAGTCAAATGACTGAAACAAGTAAAAGAGTAAAGAGTAAAGAGTATTAAGGTGACAAGACCTACAGAAATTGTAAAAAGAGGTAAAGAAAAAATTTGGAAGAGGTAATGATGGATGGTATCCAAAATTATGGGAACAGGTTAATATTCACTTGAAAACTGATAAAGACTTGTAATTTAAGAATGGTGTTTTAATAGTACTAATGGAATTTGGATGCCTTCAGTGGTGTTCAGGCCATGATTTTGGGCTGATGATAACTTCCCTCCTCCATCCGTATTTCCTACCTTGTGTTGAAGATCCTAAAAAAGAGGTCAAGGATATTGCCCTTACTCCTCTGATTAAGTTCATTTAATTAATAGATATGACTATATAATGAATTAAAGTTAATTTGCCATAAAAATTAAAATATCATAAAGCTACACCAATGAAATTCAAAATTCTAAGATTCTAAATTGGAGAACTTAATGTTCAGGACCAACTGCCAGCTCAGTTTATATAGAACTTCACCCCCTTTTTATTTATTTATTTTTTTCCATCAGTATAATTCTGACTGGAATTGAATGGTTAGTGGACTAAGAATCAGATTATTTTGTTGTATTTCGGAAAGTCATTTTTCCAATAATAAATACATGTAGTGGTTCCATTTCATTTTTTTTATTATTTATTTGACAAATTATTAGCATAACAACCTTCTTGAGATACAACAAAATGTGTTTTAACTCACAAGCAAACACTTCTAAACCAAACACAAAAACGAAATTAGATTTGTACATGCTGAAATATATGTAGTAATATACAGGTCAACTTTTCTTTTCAGCCTTTTGAAATCAATAAAATAAATATCAGTCAATCACTGGGGTTAGAGGAATCGACTAGATCGCTCCCCCAAAATTTCAGGCTTTGTGCCTATTGCAGAAAAAATTATTATTATTATTATTATTATTGTTGTTGTTATTATTATTATTATTATTATTGTTATTATTATTATTATTATTATTATTATTATTATTATATTATTATTATTATTATTATTATTATTATTATTATTATTTAGGTGGTGAGCTGGCAGAATCGTTACTGTGCCAGGCAAAATGCTCAGTAGCATTTTGTTCATCTTTACGTTCTGAGTTCAAATTTTGTTGAGGTCGACTTTGCTTTTCATTCTTTCAAGGTCAATAAAATAAGTAGCAGTTGGATACTGGGTTCAATATAATTGAATTACCTGTCCCCTTGAAATTTCTGGCCTTTTGCCAAAATTTGAATTATTATTATTATTATTATCGTTATTAAGGCGGCAAGCTGGCAGAATCATTAGCACGCTGGGTGAAATGCTTAGCGGTATTTCATCTGACTTTACCTTCTGAGTTCAAATTCTGCTGAGCCCAACTTTGCCTTTCATCTTTTTGGGGTTGATAAATTAAGTACCAGTCAAGTGCTGGGGTTGATGTGGACCCATTTGGAAGGGCTAAAGACAGACACTATCCTCTTTCCTCATCAACTTTTCCAAGTTTCGCTTGAAGAGAAGGTTGAGGGTGGAGAGGGAAGTGTTGCCTTGTAGCAAGTTTGTTGAAAGATGGATGAATGTTGGAAGAATGGCCAGTGTGAAAGGACCAATTCTGAGCGTGCACCTGTTAACAAAAGGAGGACTCTTGCCTTGTTGTTCAGGCACCTGTGGCTTTTGTGGGTTTTTCTACGAGGTCCTTAAAGTGCCTCCCCTATTGGAAGTTTTGAATTGTTTAATTCTAATTGTTATATTGTTTACATGTAAAACCCATTCTATTGTCCTGTTTTTGTCTTTTATGTTATTGTATGTCTTTTAATCTAATTTTATGTAAGCTTTTGTGGTTAATAAACAAATTGATTATTGTTGTTGTTGTTGGTAGTAGTAGTAGTAGTAGTAGTAGTAGTAGTAGTAGTAGTAGTAGTATGATCAAGGTAGTGAGCTGGCAGAATTGTTAGTGCACTGGATGAAATGCTTTAGTGGTATTTCACTCATCAGTATGTTCTGCTGAGGTTAACTTTGCTTTTCATCCTTTCGAGGTCAATAAAATAAGTACAAGCTGAATACTGAGTTCGATGTAATCGACTCATTCCTCCCCACTCCCCTCCAAAAAGTGGCTGCCCTTGTGGCAAAATTTGAAACCATTATTATTATGATTGAAAAATATTCCAACAATGATCATCCTGGCTCTTAATTTAACCCTTTCATTACTGTATTTATTTCGAGATGCTCTGTGTTTCTTTCAAATAATTTTAAATATAACAAAGAATTTAGTAAAATATCTTAGTTATCATTAAGCTAGTGTTAGGAGCATAAATTGTGACTAAGGTTTGGTGGAAGATTTTAATTCAAAACTTCTGAAAACAAGACATTTGTACTACAGAGCCAGAGCCGGTTTCAGCCAGGTTAGTATTGAAAGAGTTAAACGAAGCATATATCTAAGACTATATTATATAAATGTCTTCTCTTTCTTTCATTTTTTTTTTCCAAATATGGTAGGGCATAATTTGAGGGAGATTTTACTGCTATTTCTGAGGAATTAACTGATGGTAATGACACTGTTTCTTATTTCTTTACTGCCCACAAAGGGTTACACATCGAGGAGACAAAAAGGGACAGACAAACGGATTAAGTCGACACCAGTGCGTAACTGGTACTTAATTGATCGACCCTGAAAGGATGAAAGGTAAAGTCGACCGTTGCGGAATTTGAACTCACACTGTAATGGCAGATGAAATACCGCTAAGCATTTCACTTGGCATGCTAATGTTTCTATCGAAATTAACTACACTGCTCAGTCATTAGGAACCATTCATGTGTGTCTGACCCCTTGGATGACCAAGAAATACAAAAGGGTTGAACTGGGGTTGATTTAATAAGCTCTTCTTCAACTGGAATGCTACAAAGAAGCTATATAACATGATTGTTGAGCATGGATGAACTGATGTGCAGTTCAGGATGGAATGGGGAATGGTTAAAAAAATAAATAAAGACAAAGACTGACTAGCTATGATTCCAATTAGCTTCTAATTGGTAATTATCAATTTCAGTGCACTACAATCAATACAAGCAGGAGTGAACAAACCAGTTTTTGCAAAAAATACAATTCATGGAGTTGACCTTCCACATACCCAACACTCTGTATCCTTTCTATCTCTCTTTTTCTCTCTCTCTCTCTCTCTCTCTCTCTCTCTCTCTCAGTTTTTCTCTCTCTCTATCTGTCTGTCTTTCTCTCTCTCTGCCTCCCTCTCCCTCTCTGTCTGTCAGGCTATGTCTATCTGTCTCTGTCTGTCTGTCTCTCTCTCTCTCTCTTCACTTGTGTTTCTGAGAGATCCATGAAAACTAATTCTTTATCAAAACTTATTCTTATTTATTCAATTATTTTTAATTTATATTAATTTAGAGAAGACCTAACCAATGTAATTAACACTAATATCTTAATTATCGTTGTTTACTGTACTGACACACCCGAGAATTGGTTGATATAAATGAGAGATAATACTTGCTGCAAATGGTGAGATTTGAACTCAGATGATAGGTAAGCAAACTCTTAACATAGGGTTTACTGTAATGTGTCTGACTTGCCTTGGATATCGTAAAGTATCCGGTTATTGGTTTCTGTTTTTGGGGAAATAACAATTGACTGTAAGATGATAAAAAAGATTAAATATATAAAAAGAAAGAAAGAAAGAAAGAGAAAGGAAAAAGAAAGAAACAAGGAAAATGAAATGAAAAAGGAAGGAAGGAAGGAAGAGAAGAATGAAAGAAAACAAAACAAGGAAAATGAAATGAAGAATGGAAGGAAGGAAGAAAAGAAGGAAGGAAGGAAGGAAGGAAAGAAGGGAGGGAGGGAGGAAAGAAGGAAGAGAAAGAAAAAAGAAAGAAAACAAAGAAAATAAATGAAAGAAGGAAGGAAAGAAAAAAGAAAACAAAACAAAGAAAATGAAATGAAGAAAAGAAGGAAGCAAAGAAAGAATGAAAGAAATGAAGGAAGAAAGAAAAAGGAAGTAAAAGTAAATGAAAGAAAAAATAAAGAAAAAAGAGGCAGAAAGCAAAAGAGGCAGGAATAAAAAAAATAGGAAGGAAAATGAACAAAATGAAAGAAAGAAATAGAAGAAAAAGAAGGAATGAAACTAGTGAGAGAAAGCAAAAAAGAGAGAGAGAAAAGAAGAAAGAGAGAAAGAAGAGAGGGAGGTAGGAAGAAAAAAAAAAGCAAAAAGTAAAGAAAAGAAATCAGAGAAAGAAAAAAGAGGCCAGCAAAAAAAAAAAAAAGCCATATGTACACACTTGTTTTATCAATATTCCAGAGGTCTGAATTAATGAGTTGATTTAATAGTTATTGCTGTTGTGGTACTCTTATCATATATTCTCTTATTTGTTTCAGCAGCACCTTTTTGCCGAACAAATCAACCCCAGGATTTATTCTTTGTAAGCCTAGTACTTATTCTATCGGTCTCTTTTGTCAAACCATTTTCTACAATGTCATTCAATAAAGCCACCTTCAGCTTCAACAACTGCTTCTGTATGAGATCTAAATCATCTACATGCTTGAATCAAGTAGTCCTGGTTCATTTTGGGCATTTACTCTGACTATGGCAGCTTTCAAAGAATCTTTGGTGTTATGGACGTGTTCATTGACCTTTCTCCCAACAATGCTCCACATGCAATTATCCAATGGATTGAGATCTGGGGAATTAGGAGGCCAAATGTTAGGGGTTATGTGATCGTGAAAATTTTCAGTCATCCATTCCTGTGTTGCTAGAGCCATATGTGATAGTGCAGAGTCTTACTGAAACACATATGGCCTTCCATTGCATACACCGTCTATCCAGGTCTTTTAGAATTATTTCCAGGTCCTCAGTGTAGACAGCAGAGTTAACTCTAAGGCTTTATGAAAAGAAATAAGGAGGTATCACATGTCCTTCATCATTGACAACCCCTAAAATCATGACAGTTGTAGTAAATTTTTTATGCATAACACTTGGAACTCAGAAGGTTCTGCATATAACCATCTGTCATTTCTTCTGTTAACTTTTGGATCTTGGTCAAAGTTTTTCTCATTTGAGAAAAGCCAAATGAAGTTTTCTTCTGCTGGATTTTTCAATTTGTTTAAAAGCCTTTTAGATCCGATGTAGTGATTTTCTTTTGCTTTTTCTGACAAATTGACCTTTCCTCATCATATAAGACTTACATCTGATGTCTTCGTGGACAACATTTCTAACTGTTCCTTCTGGGACATTGAGATCTTTTGCAATTGACCTCATGGACTTTCTGGGATTGTAATCAATGGTCTGTTGAACTTGCTGAATAAATTCAAGTGTTCTGACGATTTCAGAGTATTTAGAATGCTTTTTATGCTTTGATGCTTGTGATGCATTTCTATCTTCAGTCTCTAACTCCTTACAAACTTTGTAGATGAAAGATTTGGCAACTTTTAAAAATCGATATATTTCTAAATTGTTATGCTCAGCCGAGTAAACTGTGGGCTTGCCATTATATATATATATATATGTAACAGTGATAAGAGAGATAAACATAGATAGGCCTGAGATGTATACTTACATGGAGCACAATATACAGAGTACAGAATAAAGACAAAAAGAAAAGAAAAATTATGTAAAGCCTTGTCTCAACAGCTATTTCAAGATGACCCTAACTTACATAATAACCATATTCATATGCAATATATGCATGATTTTATAGGTGTGTGTCCTGCAGCAAGTTCCAATGAAATTGTGAAAGCAAATTAGGCAA
>NC_043016.1:23760684-23765684 GCF_006345805.1 Octopus sinensis | reverse complement strand
ATCAATATAGGGTAGCAAAAAATTCAGCAGAAATTATTTTGCTACCAGCGGTCTAGTGAGAAAAGGAAATAGTCAGAGACTATTTATAAATTCCACAGCAAATTACGATGACAATGCATTGTATATAGTGGAAAGGGTAAATGTTTTTTAATTTTCTCCTGATTTACGGAATTACTACTATTTTGCGGTTGAAGCCTTGGCTGTTATTTCTAGTGGGTTGAACGACCTATTATGGCCATTCCTTAATTTGCTGCTATATATATATATATATATATATATAAGAGAGAAGATACCTAGTATGAGGTGGTGCTGAAAAAATCCTGGCTTTAGATAAAAGAAGACCAGTTAATTATGATTTTATTCAACATATTCTCTTCTCAGATTCACACACTTATTGCAGAGGTCCTTCAGTTTTTCTAAGCCTTGTAAACGAACTCGTAAGGTTGGGCCTCAAACCAGGTCTTTCCCAATACCCTTAAAGCCAGGAACTTTTCTGCACCTCCTTGTATGATCATATAATGTGTACAGATGAGGAGAGCTGCATAAAGAAGTGCCAGTCTCTAAATGTGGAGGGATCTTGTGGAAAAGAAATACCTAAGACAACTGGTGTTTGTTAGTTTATGTTCATGTAACATAGCAGTCCAGCAGAAGGGGCTGATAGAATAAGCTCTAGACTTGCAAATAAATATTGAGTTCTATTTATTCAATCTGACATATCAAGGTGGTGTCTTATTAGCATGGCTAAAAGTCAATGATTAAAACAAGTAACAAAATTTTAAAAATATAAAAAAATATATACGTATGTATTTATATGTATGAAAATTACATATATCATCATGTATATATTTGTGTGTGTGTGTGTGTGTGTGTGTGTGTGTGTGTGTGTGAATGTATGTATACATACATATATCATCATCATCATCATCATCATTTAGCATCCATTTTCCATGTTGGCATGGGTAGACAATTTGACTGAAACTGATAAACCAGAGTGCTGCACCAGGATCCAATTTGACCTTGGTTTGGTTTCTACAACTGGATGCCCTTCCTAACATCAACAACTCCACAAAATGTACTGGGTGCCTTTAATGTATCACCAGTACAAGTGACATTAACATGTCACTGGCATTGGTGCCTCTACATGTCCTTGGTATGGGTGCTTATATATATAGATATATATATTATATATATATATATATATATATCTTTATAACATAAATGGGCAATTTCTGTCTGTTGATCTGCCTGTTACCATCCTGCTGCCTACACACCAGTGAACTAATCTTCACAAAACTTGGAAAACATGTTAAACTAACATCCAGTTCAATTATAGAATAATTGGATTTTGATAAAAAGCTATAATGGGCTCACTAGAGGGATTGGGCTATTATTTGATAAAATGAGAAGGGGACAAAAGGGTTAGTGTGAGGGAAATGTGGCGGTATAAGTGAGTGTAGCTGATATCAAGGAAGGGGAGAACAGTATTATGTGACAAATATGGAGCAGCAGTGGGATGATAACGTTACTAGAGTTGTTGTTCAGGTATATACACATGGCACTGCATACATACTTTCATAAATACATAGATACATGCATACACATACACGTGCACACACACTCACACACACACACTCATACACATACACATGCACACACACAGTCTCGCACACACACACATACATACATATACATACAGATACATACATTCATACATACATATGTCTACTATACACCACTTTAAACTCGTGATTACCTGTGTGTAAATGTGTGTATGTGCATATGTGTGTTTCAGTGTGTGTGTGACATCCTATAACTGTCTGTCTCTCTACTTTTGTAGGATCTTCCCTGTTGCTGTCATCAAATATTGTGAAATTTCAAAATTACATCAACATTTTCAAATTTGGTATATTGAAAGAATTTTCCATTTTAAATCCGATTTTGTTATTTATTTGTTGCAGAAAAATTGCAGAAAACTCTTACTGAGGTTGAAAGTTAAATCTATTTTACCTGATCAGAAAACAGGATTTGGAGTATGGCATTTTCTGCATGATAGCTGTCAATCACAAAATGAAAGCAAAATCAACACGAGGAGGAATTTTTATTAAACAAACGAAAGCAAAGCATTACAACAACTGAAGTTGTAAGAACTTTTGAAGTTTTAATAAGTTTTAATAAATAAAGTTATGAGAAACAGTCAAACAGACATGTAAATAATTTAAAAAGGAAAAAACTCCCAAAGGAGCTTTTTGGCGAAAAGTTTTACAAATCTACCCTGATCAAGAGGTCTTTCTGTCAGGGAAGGTATGGTCTGACATGGAATAAAGAAAAATTTATATAAGACATTCTATTGTAAAAATTGCTCAGCAACAAGAGGCTATTCAGCTAGTATAATTATAATACATGGCGATTTGTTGGTTGTCATAATAAAACTCAGAGTTTCGAATGCCGGGGCTGAAGTCTGCTCCAGCATCTCATCAGTTATTCTGATGAGATGCTGGTGTAGACTTCAGTCCCTGCATCCGAAACTCCGAGTTTTATTATGACAACCAACTAATTGTCACATTATATTTATAGATAGTTTCCTCTATTTTACATAATATCGAGGTCTCATTTATTCTTTTGTTGTCATATTAAAATTATTATTATTATTATTATTATTGTTATTATTATTAGTATTAATTATTATTATTATTATTATTATCAATTAGCTCAGTCTCTATCAGAACTGGAGGAGAAATTTCAGGTGTGGAAGTAAGGATTAGAATCGAAGGGCATTAGAATCAACCTAGCCAAAACCAAAGTCCTAATAAGTAAGAAGGTAGACCAATCACAAACGCCTTCAGGTAGATGGCCCTGCTCAATCTGTAAAAAAGGCGTAGGTAGAAACTCTATAAGATTCACCAAATGTAAGCTATGGACACATAAGAGATGTAGTAATGTCAAAGGAAGACTAACTAGGAAAATAGTTTTTATCTGTGGCAGATGCTCAGGAGCAATAAACTCTGAAAATATGCAGAGACCAACTTCTACCACGTTCCAGGGAGAAAAACTAGAGGTAGTTGATAGCTTCCGCTACCTAGGTGACCAAGTCAGCAGCAGGGGCGGGTGCGCTGAAAGTGTAACTGCTAGAGTAAGAATAGCCAGGGCAAAGTTTAGAGAGCTCTTACCCCTGCTGGTGACAAAAGGCCTCTCGCTCAGAGTAAAAGGCAGACTGTATGGTGCATGTGTACGTACAGCCATGCTACATGGTAGTGAAACTTGGGCTGTGACTGCTGAGGATTTGCGTAAGCTCGCAAGAAATGAAGCCAGTATGCTCCGGTGGCACATAAAAGCACCATCCGTTCGTGTCCGTTGCCAGCCTCACCTGGCCCCCGTGCCGGTGGCACATAAAAGCACCATCCGTTCGGTGCGTTTGCCAGCCCTGTCTGGCACCTGTGCCGGTGGCACGTAAAAAGCACCACTTACACCCACGGAGTGGTTGGCGTTAGGAAGGGCATCCAGCCGTAGAAACACTGGCCAGATCAGAAGGGCCTGATGCGGCCTTCTGGCTTCACACAACCCCAGTTGAAAACGTCCAACCCATGCTAGCATGGAAAGCGGACGCTAAATGATGATGATGATGATGATGATGATGATGATGATGATGATGATATGATGATGATGATTATTATTATTATTATTATTATTATTATTATTATTATTATTATTATTATTATTATTATTATTATTAATTATATATGTATGAAGTAAAGTAGCTCTAGTATAATAAATATTTTTAAATACATACACTAATGTATATGCTTTGTGTATTATATGGTGACTGAAGTGGCATAGCAGAGTTTATAACACCGACATCAGAGTTATATACTCTGCTACACCTTTGCAGCCAGCAGAAAATATACAAAGCATACACATTAGCATATGTATTTAATAATATGTATATTAATATTGCAGCATTAATAAAAAAGCGTATTTCTCTGCCTTCAGTATTTAAGTGCTGTTTTTTTCCACCTTGTTTTGCATTTGTGTGCTTACTTGTGTAGATATGTTTATGTCACAAAAAAAGGTGGCAGAGAGAGGGAGAAATGTTATGAAAGTTGTGAAGACAGACCATGAAGTTATTTTTGATAATTTGTCTTCAATATTTTCTAAATTAGTGGGGTTAGCTTGTCTTATGTTGATCAAAATATGGAAAAACTGTCAACCATACTATCAACATTTCCACCATGTTTCACTCACTTACGCAGCTTGTCATTTTTGATAATACACATTTCAAAGAATCGTCATCTCTTATTTAGAAAGTTGATCATACACTTACACACACACATACATGCACACATACATACTCACACATGCAATCATGCACACACACACACACACACACACATGTATACATGTACATGTGCCCATGTGCACAAGCACACATACTTACATAATCTCACACAAATTTACATATATGCAAACAAGTATACATACATGCATATACACATGTACTGAGAAAGAGAGACCTACATAATATAGTTATATAATTGTTCAGACAAGCACATGCTCTCACATACATAAATAAACACACTCATATAAACACACACACACACATATTCTTACACGTTGTGTGTGTGTGTGTGCGTGTGTGTGTGTGTGTGTGTGTGTCTGTCTGTCTGTCTGTCTGTGTGTGTATAGAATGGAAGTCAACTCTCTTGGAAAGTTGTTTTTTCTTGGATGTTACTATGGAAGAGAGGATAGCTACTGGCCATTGGGTTGCTGACCAGTTTGAGAATTAGGCAGGCTTTGTTTACACCACCATTTCTTGGTCCTTCTTGATTAACAAGCGACTATTGCCGTCTCTAGAAAGGACTGCTCAGTCAGTTGAGATGTTGCTGATTTTTTCCATCGCTATAGGTTGGAAACAATTGATCAAAATCCCATGACACCTACCTGCAGGTTTGAAATTACATACCGTAAATCCTCGAATATAGTCTGCCCTTGAGTATAATACGCAG
>NC_043016.1:23759467-23760584 GCF_006345805.1 Octopus sinensis | reverse complement strand
TAGAGAGAGAGAGAAGAGATGAGAAGAGGAGAGATAGAAAAGTAGAAAAAAAGTGGAGTCAAGGCTGCAAAGTGAACAGGTCTGTGACTTTGCCTTACTCGTGCATACATGAAACGGCCGCGCGTAATTACAGAGCAAGACATAATTATCAGCATCTTACCACTGCCATCTTACCACCACCATCATTATCACCACCACCGCTACCACCACCACCACCACCACCACCACCACTGCTGCTGCCGCCGCCACTACTACGACCACCACCACCACCATCATCATCAATAACAACACCTTGCAGCCATTCTTCTCTATCTTCCCCTCCACTTCCTCCACCTCCTCCTCATCATCACAACTACCCTTATCGTCTTCATTACCACAACAAACATCATTCTTGTTATTGCTGTGGTGGTTGTTGTTGTATTTGCTATTGTTTAACTATAAGTCAACCATCCATGACGAAACATACCTTTGATTGAAGACATTCTAGCCATGGCCATTGCATCTTATGATATGCAACTTATATTATCTAATATTTCGATTGCTTAAAGCCAGCATAGTGTAATTTCAGAGATTTGACTGCTATTTTTAGCAGACTATGAAACCACTTAGAAGCCCTTTCATTGGCTCCTTGTCATTGTTTTCACACCTATCACAACTATCTTTTTTACTGCTGTGAAAATTATGGTGTGACAGAAATGGTAAAGCACCAAACATGCCATGAATTTTATAAAGTGTTTAGTTCTGTCCTCCGTAGCCTAAATGTTAATGCGAAAAACTTTTAATTAGCCAGACCACATGTGGAATGTGGGTTCCATTTCAACTGATAATAATAATAATAATATAATAATAATAATAATAATAATAATAATAATAATAATAATAATAATAATATAATAATAATAATAAATGCCCTGATGCAGTAAAGATGCCCTGATGCAGTAGCATGCCCTGATGCCTACCAGGCAGTGGCTCTCATGGCTTCTGATCTTAACTGATTGGAAGTGTTATCATGTACATTGTTTTGTCTTGGTATAAAAGATGGGCTACAGCAAATATTCTGCTCAATACCACAGATTTGCTTGTCAGTTGTTTGACCATAACCAGTGAGCATGTCCTT
>NC_043016.1:23691967-23754467 GCF_006345805.1 Octopus sinensis | reverse complement strand
CACGTATATATATACTTATATATACAAAATGATACTTATGTATATATATATATATATATATATATATATATATATATATACACACATATATATATATACATATAAGTAAGTATATATATATATATATACTCACACACACACACAACACACATAACTATCTGTCTGTCCATCTATGTATCTATATGTGTGTATATATATATATAGGTTTGTAGTGCAGGCAAGATCGGTAAGACTTAAACATGAGTGCATGTTATCTATTTATAATTGGCAAAAGAGACAAAGAGATTGAAGGGTTGAGAGTTTTGTGTGTGGCACTTATCAAACTGCTTTGAAATCTGGGAACCTGTTTTCATACAGATTAACTTAAAAGTACAATTATATTTGGACTGTTTGAGGAAAAAAAAAAAATTAAAGTTGGAGGATCACTTGAATAATGTATACTTTTCAATAGTATGCTTACTAAACTGTTCGATAAATACATAAATAATTAAATAATGAAAGGAAGAAGGCATACATACATGAACAAATACACTCATATATACCATAGATACATGTACACAAACACACACATGCACACGTATCAACAGGCACTTCTGTATCTGCAAACCTCATGAGTCAGAGTGGCTGTTCCAGCATATCTCCCATGCCATCCTCCAGGGCAACGCTTTTCCATTTTGTCTGCTGGGACCATGAGGCATTCTAATAGGTAGTTCATTATCATATCGCCTTCTTCCTTCCTTTTATGTGACAGTCATTAAAACCACAATTAACTCTCACACTTCTGCTTAGTCAGAAGTCATATGAGTCTAATAATCCACATGTGAATTTTTTTCCTGGTTATCTTCTTTTTTTTATATCTCTTTTCCTCTCTTTCTTCTTTGCCCAGTCTCTCCAGGAGTTTCCTCTAAAATCCAACAAAAGACTATATTAGAATCATTTTACTTTTACTTGATAACTAATTTTCCTTCATGGAATGTCAATTTAATAATACAAATTGTGAATGTCCCACAGACTCTTGTTGTTTCCTTGTTATTTGTATTTATTTCTCTCTCTCTCTCCTCTCTCTCTCTCTATATATATATTATATATATATATATATATTATATATATATATTGCTAAAACGGTAAGATAACAAAAGAAAGAAAGAGACCTCAATATTATGTAAATAGAGGAAATTTATCTATACAATGATATGTTACTTTACTCGGTAGTCAAGATAAAACTCTGAGTTTCAGATGCCGAAGTGGAAATCCACAACACCATCTCTTCGGTTATATGGCTATTTGAAAACGCGTTTTCAAATAGCCAGATAACCGAAGAGATGGTGTTGTGGATTTCCACTTCGGCATCTGAAACTCAGAGTTTTATCTTGACTACCGAGTAAAGTAACATATTATTGTATTTATAATATATATATATATATATATATATCATCATCATCATCATCATCATCATTTAGCGTCCGTTTTCCATGCTAGCATGGGTTGGACGGTTCTACTGGGGTCTGTGAAGCCAGAAGGCTTCATCAGGCCCAGTCAAATCTGGCAGTGTTTCTACGGCTGGATGCCCTTCCTAACGCCAAGATATATATATATATATATATATATATATATATATATATATATATATATATATATATATATATATTATATATATGTATGTATGTGTATATATAATGTTTATCACAATATCAATATGACTGTTCCATAGTAACTGATGTTACTACCATTTTTAACCCCAAAAGGAACCTCCTCCAGCTGGTTATCAATGCAATCTGCGCCTAATATATATTGCAAGCAGGAGAGCAAACCCTTAGCATCTTCTAGCAGACGACACGACCACCAGACTGTATGGCTTGAGGCTAAAAAGTATGCACTCTCTTGTTTCTGTAATTTATTAAAGCAAAAGCATGGGTTGAATAATTGCATCACTTTATGGCAATGGCATAGTCTCCTTGCTTTTTTATGCACTTCTTTCAATGGTCCATAAACTTGCTTATTCCATTAAAGGCTTTCAGTTGGTCATGCAGTCATTTATGCACTACTTCCTGCATATCTTCTTCCATAACAAATCAACCTTGTAAATGATGTTTGAACATCCCAAAGAGATGATAGTCAGAGGTGGGGAGATCTGAACTGAATGCAGAGTATTCCAGCAACTCAAAACCCAATATTTCAATAGTTTCAATGGTGTGGGCAGCCATATGTGGATGTGCATCGTTGTGCAATATTAACACTTCCTTTGACAATAGACCTCAGTGTTTGGTGTAAATTACTGGTTCCAGTTTGTTGGAGAGTATTTCACTACAAACTACACTGTGACTGTAGACCCCTTTTCCAGGTAACGTTCCACCACAGGCCCTTATACACTTGTAAAAATGGTTAGTGTCACTTTTTCTGCATTAAGTCAAGTCTTGAATTTCTTTTTCGCTGATGACTCCAGGTGTTTCCACTTCACACTTCCTTTCAGATTCTGGCTAAAAGTGATAGACCTATATCTCTTCTACTGTGACTATTCTCTCCAAAAAAGCTTCACGTTTGCCCCTGTAGTGGTCAAGTCAGTATTGACAGATCTCCACACAACTGCACTTATATGCTTCAGTAGGCTCTCTTGGTACCCATCTCACATGGACTTTATGGGAGCAAAGCTTTTCTTGGATGATTTCATATGCAAAACCACAACTAATTTGCAAAGAACATACCACCTCCTTGATCGTCACTCATTGGCTTGCCAGAATTGTCAATGGAGCTTGTTGAATCTTCACATCAGTGAAGGCGGCAAGCTGGCAGAAAAGAAACGTTAGCACGCCAGGCGAAATGCTTAGTGGTATTTCATCTGCTGCTACATTCTGAGTTCAAATTCCACCGAGGTCGACTTTGCCTTTCATCCTTTCGGGGTCGATTAAATAAGTATCAGTTATGCACTGGGGTTGATATCATCAACTTAATCCGTTTGTCTGTCCTTGTTTGTCCCCTCTGTGTGTAGCTCCTTGTGGGCAGTAAATAAATAAGAATCTTCACATCAGTGGTAGAAATTTGGAGCATCCTGCTCCTTCTTCATACTTCACACTTGTCTGCCCATTTTTAAACTTCTCGATCCACTCATATATACTTTTACTCACTAAAGCTCTGTTTTCATATTGTACTGAAAGTCTGTGATGAATTTCAGTCTCTGACACACCTTCAGACCAGAGACAACAGATCACTGATCTCTGTTCTTCCTTGGTGCACACTGCCAGTGGAGCAGCTAAGTTTACTCTGTAACACAAGATAGAAAAGTGGAGTGATCATGATCAAATCTCAGTTATGTAACTACAAGAGTCATTGTTTGATATACTAGCAGATTACCTGACTTGTAAACAAATAGGGGCTGGTGATAAGTAGAGTATCCAGACATAGAAAATCCCGTCCCAGTATAACTTTGATGTGTGTGTGTGGAGGGGTACTGTACCTTTAACTTCTAATTGCATGATGATGTACAATTAGTGTCACTGTCATACAAGCAGTATCATTCATTTCCAGTCTTTTGTAAGTATATCTCCAATAACACAAGATAGAAAAGTAGAGTGATCATGATTAAATCTCAGTTATGTAACTACAAGAGTGACACCTTTTAGCATACACAGCCTTCATAAAGAAAGTTTTTGCAAAAGTGCAGTTAATTTTTGTCAACTTATTGTGCTTGTGTGTGTGTGTGTGTGTGTGTGCACGCATGCGCACGCACTTGCACACAAAAGGCTTAGACAAGCGAGGGAAAATAAACAAGGGGTATTTGTTTGACACTTAGGAAAAGTGGAAGAGTCTTTGACATTTCAAACCTATGCTCTTCTATAGAAAGGAATGAGGAGAAAAAACAGATGGAGAACAGTAAAAAAAAATGCAGAGAGAGAGAAGAAAAAATGTTTGGATTAATGGTTGCATGTGTCAAGCTAATACACCTTGTTTGTTGTTCCTTCACTTTTTGTTTTTTGTCTTTTGTACAATTTTGAACTATAGATAATATACACTCACGTGGGCACCAAGTTTGATCTTATTTCTTTATTGCCCACAAGGGGCTAAATATAGAGGAGACAAACAAGGACAGACAAAGGGATTAAGTCAACCACATCGACCCCAGTGCGTAATTGGTACTTAATTTATAGGTCTCGAAAGGATGAAAGGCAAAGTCAACCTTGGTGGAATTTGAACTCAGAATATAACAGCAGATGAAATACCACTAAGCATTTCACCAGGTATGCTAACGTTTCTGCCAGCTTGCCGCCTTCAGTCAGGCAAGTTTGATCTTGCCTGACTGAACATCCTCCTCCCTTGGACCTTCATTTCATTTCCTACCTTCTTCTTAGACCTTTACTATTTCTCCTGAACCATTCTACATCACTCCACCCGAATTACCATTGAAACACTTTATACTTCTCGGATTCTACCATCATGGATCTTACTGTACACCATCATTGATTTAAATATATATATGTACATATTTATGTCTTATGGAAGCAATACACATAGCCACTTAAGGTGTATTTCTTACATGTTCACTTCATCAAAGACATTTTCTGAAAGAATCTCGATTGAAGAGAAGATGTAGGAAATGTATTAGACTTGCAATACATAAATTAAACATAATCTTCTCTAAAACACATAAGAGTTGACATAATTACAGAATTTCAAAACCAAATCCATGTTTTTGTTTTTTTGTTTTTTTTTCCTGTGAGTACGCTGTGATCTTTGTAGTTATGGAAACCACCAGGACAAAATTTTGATTATAATACATAAGTTCTCTACTCAGATTTCTTTTTCAATGTAAAAAGATTCATGCAGAGATCTAAATACTCATTTCATGTCATATAATTCAAATTGTTCTACATATATGTATATGTGTGTGCATGTGTGTGTGTGTGTGTGTGTGCATGTATGTGTGTGCATGTGAGTGTGTGTGTCTGTGGCAATTATATACATAATGTATCATATCTATATATATAATGTATACATATATAATATATACGATATATAATATATATAGATATATATATATAGCAAATATAAATATACATATACACACACACATATATATATATTCAAATAAGATGGATGTCTTGTTTTTTCATTACTTTGCACAGTCACACTCTCTTTACATTTTAAGCAGGTCTTGCAGACTTTGTTCCTTTTCTCCCTTGAGTATATTCCTTAGGGAGTGAGAGCTATATAGATCTCAATTTCATACCTCCCTTTTCAAGTTCACTATCTAACTTAATGATGTTTTCATTTCTATTGAACAAGATAGCTGTTAAGCAGTTTTTTCCTCCCTCTGTCTGTTGGAGATGTTGCTTTAGTGTTACAAACTGGGTATCAAGCAGTGTTACAACAAATTTAAGAGTCCCACCTGCCTTCCTTGAAAAGGAAATATAGTCTAAGTTCCAGTTGATGTTAAAACTTCTTGTAACAACTAATCAGTTTATGGGTGTCTGAGTGGTTAGGTTGTTGCACTCACAATTGTAAGATTTTGGTTTATGATTCCCTGACTGGTTATGGAGAACTGACTTGTTATGCTCTTGAACAAAACACTTAGTTTCACATTGCACCAATACATGCAGCTAATTAGAAATTCAATGGCTAATCTTGTGACGGATTAGCATTCAAAGATGAGATGGTGTCTCATGAAAATCATCTGAATGAAGGTCTCACAGAGCCATATTTTATATTTAGTAATTGAAAGGATGAAATATACAACCCAACTTGACTGGTTGGGATTGGTAGCTCACACATAAAAGGTTCAAAGAATGAATGATGAGTTTTTATCTTTGTCTCACTAAGTTCTTGTTATGACTAATTCAGGAAACCAAATGCAAGTGTTGTGATGGTTAGTCCACACAGTTTATCTGGCATATTTATTCCTCCCTGGATAGAACATCAGTCCATTGCACGATTACTCACTTTACACAAGTTGATTGAACTGGAGTGATGTGAAACGAAGTGTTTTATTCAAGAACACAATACATCTCCCAACCCAGAAATCGAAAGCACAATCTTACGATCATGAATCTAATACTCAATGATAGGAATTCTCAATGTATTTTGAGTGATGTGATTGCAGCAGGTTGAAGAATTGTGATGATGATATTTTATTTAATTTCTTGGGGTTGTGGTGTGCTGTCAGTCATTACAGCATTGGAAAAATTGCTTTTGCATTAGTTCTTCTGATTTGTTACATTCTTCCAAAGGTGATTTTGCCTTTCGTCCTTTTGGTGTCAATAAAAATAAGTACCAGTTGAACCTTGGGGGTTTAATGCTTACCCTTTCGCTCACCCCCTATCTCCTCTCTCACCCCTCTTCCCTCTCTCACCCCTCTTCCCTCTCTCCTCTCTCACCCCTCTCTCCTCTCTCACCCTTCTCTCCTCTCTCCTCTCTCACCCTTCTCTCCTCTCTCACCCTTCTCTCCTCTCTCACCCTTCTCTCCTCTCTCCTCTCTCACCCTTCTCTCCTCTCTCCTCTCTCCCCCTCTCTCCCCACTCTCCTCTCTCACCCTCTCTTCTCTCTTACCCCTCTCCCCTCTCTCCTCTCTCACTCCTCTTTCCTCTCTCACCCCTCTCTCTTTCTCTCTCCTCCCTCCCCCTCTCTGTATATATATTCTTTTATTCTTTTACTTTGACTGCAGCCATGCTGGAGCATCACCTTAAAGGATGTTAGTTGAAGAAATTGATCCCAGGACTTATTCTTTGTAAGCCTAGTACTTATTCTATCAGACTTTTTTGCCGAACTGCTAAGTTATGGGGGACAGAAACACACCATCGTCGGTTGTCGAGTGATAACAGGGGTACATACACAGACACACACACAAATATATACATGTATATATTCTTCTTCCAATTTCCATCTACCAAATCCACTCACAAGGCTTCGGTCAGTTGAAGTCTATTGTAGACAACACTAACCCAAGGTGCCATGTGGTGGGACTGAACCTGGAACCATGTGGTTGGGAAGCAAGCTTCTTACCAAACAGCCATGCCTCATCATCATCGTTTAACATCTGCTTTCCATGCTGGCATGGGTTGGACAGTTTGGCAGGAGCTGACCAGACAGGCACTTACTCTATACTTCTGTGTCTATTTAGGCATGGTTTTTACACCTGGATGCTCTTCTTAATGTCAACCACCCACACAAACTTCAATGCACTCTGTAAGCATTATACCTGAATTTCTTCTGAGTCAACAATGGCTCTCATACATGTACAATAGATCAGATATAAGAAACAATAACGCAATTCTTTATTTCTTAAAACTAGATTTATTCCAAATATACCAAAGGCCATTTTTTTTTCTTTAAATCTATCACCAATAAGATATTATGTACTGATACCTCCAAGAAATATCAACTCCCTTCAAATTCCCTTCAAATCATTATCTATTATCTGAAAGTCACACTGGTCAATATAGTCACTTAAACTCAATAAAAGATGGAGTGGTCATGACTGGGACTATTTTAAATCTGGAAACAACAATGAAAACAAGAACACTAACATCAACAACAACAATGGAAACAACAAAAGCATCATCAATAATACATCATTGACAACTCTTTTTGTCTATATATATATATATATATATTATATATATATATAATATATATTTTCCAGAATGAAATTTACTGCTGTATATCTAAACCAACACAAACTGGAGTCTAGACAACATCTGAAAAGATAAACCTATGAATTTACTCTAATTCTCTTTTAAATAATTTTTAAACAATCACTTTTGAAAGCACTATTGATTTCATCAAGTGAGAGCTAATCTTCGACCTTAAACTGTCAATTGTTACTGAAAATTATTTAAGAGAAGATTTCCCCCACCTTGTTTATTGAATAAAACAAAATTTGGTATTTCCTAACAAAATTACACACACATGCACACATGTGTATATATAAATATATTTCATCGTCATCATGTGTGTGTGTGTGCATGTATAGTTGTAAAAGAGAATAACAAGCATTAAGTTAAGGCAAATATCTCAAGTTGTATACAATATTATTATTGGAAAATATTGTTATTGAATGTTGATATATTCACATCTTTTTTTCTCTGGATGTCTACTATATCAAGATTTTAACACACATGGATCTATGCAGGATTGCTCCTAAGGACTCATGCTCTTGTTTCTATAACTTCGGAAAGTTGAACTATGAACTTTTATGCTTCTTTTTTCTTCTTTTTTCTTCTTTCTTTCCATCTCCCAATTCTTTTACTCCCTCCCTCTCTGTTGTCATATCAATATATACCATTCTCATTTTCCCTATTTTTCCCTATTTGTCTCTAATGTCAAAATATCCCATACTCAGGGATATCCCAGAAACAGCTGTAAGACTTTGAATTTTTTCCAATAATAACATTGTATATGACTTGAGATGTTTGCCTTACCTTAATGTTTGTTATCCTCTTTAACAACTATCAGAAATCTGCAATGGCTCCATAACTATTGGGCCGAGGTATCGAGCAGGGTGACCCACATAGTCAAGACCTGGTCTTGGCAGTGGCTATCCCTGAAAGGGAGGGCAGAGGTAGCCAATGTGTTCATCGCATCGGTTATCACATACCACCTAGCCATCGTTCCTTGCCCTGATTTGTGGTTGATCAAGCTGGAAAGACAGCTCTTCCACTTCTTGTGGAAGGGCTCAAAACCGCTTGTGAGACGCTTTGTTTGCTGCCAATAACTGTTAAAGGATGGGCTAGGGATGCCTTGGTTATTGATGCGCAGACATGCGCTGAGGTTGAGGCATCTGTGGCTCTACCAGGATGGTGAATGTGTGTGGTCTCCGCTGACAAAATGGATGTTTCCCAAGTTCACTAGTTTCGGTGGACAGGAAACCTGGTTCTATCGAAGATCGAAGTTGGGTACGTGGTTTATGGAGTGTCGCAAGGTTCTCCTGCTATTCTGTCACTCAGGCAATGCCTGCAGTGGAGGTTCCATCACATTCTTTTATAGAGAGCTTTTAGAGACGGAATGTGACGATACCTCAGAGGAAATCCTAGGTCTCGACAATAATCAGCTGGCCAGTCTGTTCCGACATACTTTCGGACCGAAGACCCTGGACAACTTTCAGAAGTCTCTGGCATCGCAATGTTACCGAGAAGCCTTACTTGTTTGGGACAAGCTCACAAGGCATGGAGGCTGCGGTCCTTTGACCTGTCCAAGATGTGAGCGGGATAGGGAAACTGTCCTGCATGCTACTGTTCAGTGTTTGGAGGTGTCAGACATGTGGGCTTATGCTGAACAACTGTTGTCAAGTACTGGAAGAGTACAGCTATCAACTGAGTCTATAGTAAAAATTGACCCACCTGATTTCCTTTCGAAAGAAGATAAGAATTGTTTTCTCACTGTAGTAGCAATTGCGAGAGAGGTGATTTGGAAGATGAGGCTGAAAGGATTAAAGTCAAGCATTTTCATCTCTGGCCCTGAGTTGGTGAATTATTTCACCTTGCACCTTAAAAGGAAGATAGGGCTAGAGAGAAAATACCAGACTGTGAAAATGCTTGAAAATCGATGAAAGAATGTAGCACGGATATGGCACGTGGATGTAACTTCATGAATGCGATGCAGGACATATCTCAGGTATCAGTGGCAAGGTGGGGCTCGTGGGGTCTGAATTGAACCTGCGTCCCCACTCTATCCATAATGTCTTCCGGTCTGTCCTATCATTCAATTTATTTATATTTTATTTTGTGAATTTTTAATTTCATCTTAATGTAATATCCATTTGGCCATCTGACCCCAATCAGATTGTATTGTCCTTTATCTATGTTGTCCTCTTGTGGGAAATTTAAAAAATCACCTTATTCTTAGTGCAAGTTTTGAAGACAGTGGTTTGATTTTAACAATTATGTTTTCAAAGCTGTAATGGAAGATACAAAGGAGCATATTCGCATCTTTTGCTTTATGAGTTCAATAAAGGCAACAACGCAATTGAAAGTGCAAGGAATATTAATGCAGCATACGGCGATCGGACATTAAGCATAAGCCAGTGTCAACGGGGGTTCCAGAAATTCCAAGCAGGAAACTACTGCCTAGAAAGACAAGCCTCATCCTGGAAGATCTGTAGAGCTTGACGAGGATGTCATGCAAACCTTCATAGAACAAAATCCCATCGTAACTGTTGAGGAACTAGCAGAGAAGCTTGGATTTGGTCATTCAACCATTCAGCGAAACCTGTGTGCCATCACAAAATGACCATTTTTTGATTTCAAGATGGAAGGTGTTCTTCCATCAGGATGATGCTCAGCAATATACAGCAAGGATAACATTTCAAAGGCTGGAGCAGTTTGAATGGGAAACAATACCCCACCCATCATATTCACCGGACATTGCCCTCTCTGATTATCATTTATTCCACAGTCTTCAAAATCATTTGGACAGAAAAGATATGAATTCTGTAGATGCAAGTCAGAACAGTACTGGAGGAGTATTTTTCATTACGAACAAGTGAACTTTGAGGCCTTACTAGTCTACCAGATAGATGGAAGAGCATTTTAGAAAACGAAGGAGAGTATAATTTTGAAAAGTAAAAGTAGTATAAAAAAACTGCGTTATTTATGGGATAACTCAATATATATATATATCATATATTTCGGTGTATAGGACAACCTTTTAGAACCCCAAAATCACACCAAAATTGAGGGTGATCTTATCTAATAGTAACAAAAAGTGAACTTTACATCTTGTGGTTTATTTGTGCAGAAAACCAAGCCTAACCTTATTTTAATAACAACGACAGCTTCTGTGCAGTAACTACTGATGTAAGTACTTGTATTTAAAACAATTCACATTAATATATGACACCAATAATGTAATAGAACTGCCGTTGCCTAAAACTCTACAATCTACAGAAAACCTTTTATTTCTCACTAAGATTACGAATTTGAATACAAAGTATTACAAAACATGTTTCACTAAGATTATCAATTTTAATAAAAATAATACAAAAAAAATTAAACACTAAACGCCTGCAATGTGAGCTGGACAAAATATACAAGTGGGCTGAAAAGAATAGCATGCAGTTCAATGCTGAAAAGTTTCAAGCTTTATACTATCAGCATGCAAAACTAAATGCAATACCCAATGAATACACTGGACCCGGAGGGATTGCAATCCCAGAGGCACAATCAGTGCGTGACCTGGGTATTTACATGAGTGATGACGCAACCTTTCGTGTACATGTTGCTAAATTGGCAATGAAATGTAGACGACTGGCCGGATGGATTCTCAGAACCTTTAGAACAAGAGAACAAGAAACCATGATGGTCCTCTGGAGGACACTTGTCCTAAGCCACTTTGACTATTGCTCTCAGTTGTGGTCACCATCCAGTGTCAAGTTGATCACAGAACTCGAGGCGATCCAGCGTAGCTACACGAAGAAGATAGCCTCTATGCAGAATGTAAGCTACTGGGAAAGGCTCAAGAGATTAAAACTATATTCCTTGGAGCGTAGGCAGGAAAGATATGCCATAATATACATCTGGAAGATCCTGGAGGGACGTGTCCCAAACTTTGGCATCGAGAGTTACACAAATGCCAGAACTGGGCGCCACTGCGTGGTGCCTAGGACTCCAAATTTGCCATCAAGATGTAGGACAAGATACTGTGATAGCCTGGGCTTCCAAGGCCCACAGCTCTTCAATATCCTTCCGAAGAACCTGAGAGACCTGCATGGGGTGGATGCAGATGTCTTTAAAATGAAAATGGATCTCTCCCTGTCGGGTGTCCCAGATGAACCAACTTCACAGCAGGAGGTGCAGATGAGGGCAGCTGCATCGAACTCTCTCATGCACCAAAATGGCAGTTGCTAAAAAGCTTTCGTGAAGTAAAACCATGTAGCAACACCAAATGACGGTGCCCCGGCATGGCCACAGCTCATGAGCTGAAACTAGAATCAATCAATCAATCATACCACATACACATTGTTATTTAGTTATGATTCAAACATTTAATCCTTCAAAATTGCTACAATCATCATCATCTGAACAAAGGCATAAACACGCCTTTGTTTATGTTGTTACGATTGACAGCATTAAAGAAAGAATCTGTTTCATCATCTTATACAAATTTATGTTAATACTATATAATTTCATGTCTTAACTTTCAAGGATACAGTAAGTAAAATAACATTTCTAATAACATTGTCTTTAATTAATACCTGGTATTTTATATGATATGGTAACTTTTATACTGTTGCTTAGGCTATTTTTAAACTTGGGCAAGTTTCGTATTTTAAAGGTCGTCTTATACTTCAGATATTAGCTAAAGCTATGAAATTTTTCTCAGATTTTTGGGTTGTTTGATCTGTTGGTCGCCTTATATACCGAAATATACGGCATATATATAAAATTTTTGAGGCTGAAAACTAAGAATTTTACTAGCAGTTTTTCCAAAGCTATTCCACTTAATCTTAGAAACAGCCACCAAAATGATCTTCTATGAGTTGAAGGTACAATTTAGTTTTCTACTCTACAGATAAAAAAAATTCTTTGTATCTTAACATGCTGACTGATTATCTTAATCTTCTGCTTTCTCCGTCTATTTGTCTAAACTCATCGTTACTAATACATTTAGGAACTCTTACCGGAGCTTTATATAATGCTGATTCATCACCCAACCGTTTTTGCTTTTTCCTCTGTTGTTAATCAAATGAATTAGTCAAATTGTATCTGATATCTCTCAAATCATTTGAGCTGTAATCTGTTCCTCTAGTTCAATTTTACACTTGACTTCAGCAAAACATTTCACAATGTCTGGAATATAAATCTCCCAATAAAACTACTCAACTATGAGTTTCCTATGCCTTGGAGCAGGACCAGTAGCTTTCTGTCTGATTATTCCATTAATGCAAGTACATGCTACCAACTCAACTTTGGTGCATTTCAAAGTTTGGTTTTGTCACTCTATTCTCTTTTAGCCTATATGTGAATGACATGCTTGCCATCACTTAACATAAGGATCACTCCTCTATGTACAGTGTTTACCAGTGTATAAGATGCTTTTATATTTTTAAATATATCAAAAAATTACCCTGCACTTACTGTAATCATATTGTGGATGAGAGACTGAGTGCTGTATACCAGGGCAATGGGTGAGTATAAGTCCATTAGGTACAATAATTCTTACAAATATTGATTTCAAATTTTGGCACAAGGCCAGCAATTTTAAGGGAGATTCTAAATCAATTAAATCAGCTCCAGTGCATAACTGATACTTATTTTATCGATCCCAAAAGGATGAAAGTCAAAGTCGACCTTAGCAGAATTTGAACTCAGAACATGAAGATAGACAAAATGCCACCAAGCATTTTACCCAGCATGCTAACAACCCTGTCAGTCACTGTCTTAATTCTTACTAGTATTAAAACATTGAAAAATTACAAATGGTATATCAGCAGTTATGTGTGGAGGTCACATCATTTCATTATACCTAGTTTGTCAGCACATAAACCCACACTTGATATGTGTCTTACACTATTTAATAACTATGTTACTTTTAAGAAACATTTTATAATTATCATTATCATCATCATCATTATCATCATGAAAATGAATGGAATGGTAACAAACTTTCATCTGCCTGTCAGTTATTTGTAATGTGTGGATGACAAGTAAATAACAGTAGGGTGTGCCACCCTGGTGACCGATCACAGTTACACAAAAAAACACAACCAGAAATATTTTTACAACCACTCTGTATGGCAAATTCTCTTAACCAAAATATTAAAAACTAAGCTGTCGACCTGAAATAAAATAAGTTGAAATATGTTACTCCCACAATGTAGTTTATGATAAATTTATTATTTTTTTTTTTTACTTTATTGCTGTCAAAATATTGTATTTACATGCACAGAATCATACATTTTATTCCTCTCCCCAACAAAACCACTTCAAGATATCTTTCAAAAAGTGTAATGCAAAACATATCGAGTTTCTTCCATTTTTTTTATCCATAAAATTTCTTTGTAAAATAGAGGTGCATTTTATGTAAAAGTGCATTTGATACAGTATATATGACTCCCTTTATTCCTCCTTGAACTTCCATACCAAAGCATGCTGTTGCAATTGAATCAAATTTGCATTGACTCCATGAACAGACATTAAAAATCTTCATCCAATGAGCTCATGCAACCTTGTCTTCATTAAAGGTTACAATCAACTCTCACAAGCAAGAAAACAATATTCATCCTATACATGAACAGTGCACTACTAGAATCATCAAGTCTGTTTACTAATGCCAGGCTTGAATGTCACTAAAGATCTCTCCTGGTGAATGAACATCCTCATTAAAACAACAACTGGTTTCCTTCTTCAAGGTTAGAACATACTTCAGCTTTCTCATAATAACTAACCTCCTGCAAAGCTGAGGTTAGACCCACAATGGAGTATTGCACCCATATTTAGGAGTGACTTTACAGCCACACCAAAAAATTTCTTAGAGAACACCCAAAGAGATACCAATCAACTGAGTAACATGAAGCTACTCATCAACACACTCATGTCTCTGATTTCACTAAGGTTGCTGATTCTCTCTCTCTCTCTCTCTCTCTCTCTCTCCATTTGTTGCTACAACTGCAATTGCCTCATCTCCTCAGAGCTGGCTGGTCTGATGCCACCATCACTCAAGCATCCCTCATCCACCCATCTCTCCTCTTCTTGCTTCTCTTCCGGCCATATGTGAATTACTAGACCCACTCCTTCCTGATAACAGTCAATTTTTTTTCAGGTACAACTTCTCTCTATCCATGTTTATCATCATCATCATTATCAACAGCATTATCATTATCATATTATTATTATTATTATCATTATTATTCCGCAGCTATCAACTTGTAACTATCAACCACCTCTGTCTTTTCAGCCCCAGTATGGTCATAGTGTTATGACTGAAACAAGTAAAAGATAAAGCAAAATAAATATACTGTATATACTTGTGTAAAAGTCAAATTGTTTAGACCATTTTTTTAAGGTCAAATTTATGGGGTCAACTATTACATGGATACTACTTTTGAGGGGCTGAAATTCAAGCTAGAATCCTAAGTACTGTATCAGCAGCAGAAGCCCAACTGATCTCAAGCGAATAAAAACAAAAACACAACGAATTACCATAATATTACCAATTCTATGCATCAAAACAACATCCTAGTAAATAACAAACCTATAAACAAGACCACGTAGCTCTTATAAATATTTACACTTCCTCTAAAAAAAAAAAAGTGCAGGGTCCATGTGCATTACCAGTAAATGTCCATAATATGGTGCAAAGCTGTTAATCTGGGCAGGGATTCCCAAAGTGTGTTCTGCAAACCCTAGGATTCCTCAAAAGTTATCAGTGGTTCCACGTTTTTAAAAATAATCTCAAAGATCCGCGGTAAAAAAAGTTTGGCAACCACTGATCTAGCGATTAATCAATTTTTTAGGCTTACGAAGTTATGCCTCTCAATTCATATTGTGGTGTTTGCTGTTGTTCAACTGATAGTGCTGTCTCTGAAACATGTTTCTCACCATGTAAACAGACGAGCGTATGATGCATGTGTTTATTGTATTTGGAGATAAGGAAAATATAAAGGTCGCGTGGGAACCACGGATATACCGATTAATTGAATGTTTTCAGATAGTGGCATTTGCCAGTGTTCACCAATAGTGGTGTCTGTGAAACATGTTTCTTGCCATGTAAACAACGACTGTATGATGCATGTGTTTATTGTGCTTGAAGATGTATGCAGGCTTGCAGCATATATTGTGCATACATTTTGGTAATGGTGATGTAACACCCATCAACAAATGTGTAGTGCTAACTATTAAACAGTGTTTTACTTATGAGCATTCCATTATGAGCATCAAGTATTCCCTCTACAGTAAGATAGCCTCACAATTTTGTAACAGTGTTATTTCTATGTACAGTATAATACGGTACCTTCACCCACAAATATTGTCCTGTTGTTCATGAAATACTAGGTTCAACTTTTATACGGGGTCTATGGAAAATTTCTAAATATTTTGGCCAAAAATAGGGTATCAACTTTTACATAAGATCAACTATTACTTGAGCAAAAACGGTATACATACATACATACATACATACATACATACATTCATACACACACTCATACATACATACATACATACATACATACATACATACATACATACATACATACATACATACATACATTCATACACACACACATACATATATACACACATACATACATACATATATACATACATACATACATACATACATACACACATATATACATACATACATACATATATTTTAATGGGGCTGGCATGGGTGGGTGTTTTCTTGATCTAATGCCATAGTTGTTCTCCGGTCACTGTGTGGCTAGATCGTAGTGAAAGGTATTCCACCTCATATGCCTAATCACGTCCATTATCTTTTCCAGCAGCATGCAGGTGTATAGTTAGTTCATTGGATGACGTGGAGATGTTTTTGGTGGAGTATCCGAGGTCAGAATTGTTCCATATTTATGAGAGACCTGTGGGTTCTATAAAATATGTAGAAGTTCAGCCCTGGTCAGCTATTTAACAGAAACCACGTTGTCTCTGTGGAAAACTCTGACCAGGGAGTGAAAAGGATTGTTCGTGTAAAACTCAGATCCAGAGAAGAAGCACTCTCTAAGATGTAGAGCACATGCTCTACATCTCAGAGTGTACACAAACTCACATAAAGAATCTTCCAAACCAAATCCCAAAACGGAATATATATATGTATGTATGTATGTATGTATGTATGTATGTATTTATGTATGTATGTATGTATGCATGTATGTATATATGTGTATGTATGTGTGTGTGTATGGTGTATGTATCCATGTACATATGCATTCGCCATGATAGATCGCTAGCCATTAAAACCTTTTTCTATTTTCTCTCCCTGTTTATTTCTGTGTTGCTTTCTGTCGAAGAGCGTAGGCTCGAAATGTAAAAGACTTTCTTACTTCCTGAGCATTAAACTAATACATCTGTTTGTTGTTTACACACCCGTCTTCATTTTTGTTTTTTTTCAAATTCTCACTATGTATGTATGTGTATGTTTTCCCCATGTCATGATGGCATATTTGTTGCAAATGATCAATGTTGTTTGATCTTACTTAGAAACAGGAGAAGACTAACAAAGAAAGGACATCTTTGGTATAGACATCCTGTCTCAGTATATTCTGCTTGGCCCATGCAAGCACGAGAAAGTGGATGTTAAAACGATGATGATGATGATGATGATGACGACGATGACGACGACAATGACAGCAATGGTGTATATGGCAAGAACAACAGCTAACTTATGCATATTTGTATATCTGACATCATCTACTATCATCTTGTGTATACATATGGCAGTATTGCTGTATCATCTGCTATCTTGCATATGTAAGGCAATATCAGTCGCTATCACATCTGTATCTAACAATATCTTCAGCTATATGTATATCTGGAAATATCAAATGATATCATATGCATCAATATTCACAAAAACATTAACATATTCCCTCCTCATGTAATTAAGTAAAAGAACATTTCTCTATTTCAGCATATATTTTATCTTACTATTTTCCCATTTTTTGGTTGTTGTTGTTGCTCTTGTTGATTTTGTTATTGGGGAGCGATATCATGATATTATTTTGATATCAGCAATGAATATATTTTAACGGAAAACTGTTGAATCTCAGGAAACTAGTAATGACAAACAGTAAATTCAGAAAGCTCACAAAACAGAATAAATTAACTTACAATGAGGAAGAGAAGTTGTTGAGTACATCCGGGGAGGAGGGAAGGGGACCTTAGTCTTAATTGTGGTGCAGTGTGTGTTTGGTGGGGTTTAGTCTTTTGTCCGGGTGTTGGGATGAGAATGGATTAATAAACTTTTATGGTTTTATTTTTCTTTGTATAAAACTGGTGAACTTTCCAAAAACATTTTTGCTACAAAATGGTCATTGATTTCATTCAGCTGCAAACATGACTGTCTGGTTAAGAAGCTCACTTTAGAACCACATGATTTATGGTTCAATCCCACTGCCACCTTTGGCAAGTGCCCTCTACTATTGCCGCAGGCTGTACAAAGATTTATAAGTGGATTTGGCAGATAGAAACTGTGTGGAAGCCTATCATGTGTGTGTATAAATACATGCACATATTATTTTTTATTAATATGCATATTATGTATATATGTATATATATATATATATATATATATATATATATATAGTTTATATCCAGTAAAATAAAGAGAAGAAAATGGAGAGTAGGAAGTTAATAATTATTATGCTAATAATAAATAACTATTAACTTCCTACTCTACAATGTCTTTTCTTAATTAACTGGATATATACTATATGCTTAATATATACCCATTCCTTTAAGGGAGTTTCATTCCCCAATAATACTATGTATTGAACCAGTATTTCCTTGGGTGTAACCACCCCTTTATGAGTTTACCATATCCTCTAATTAAATATATATACATATATATGTATGTATGTATGTATGTATGTATGTATGTATGTATGGATGGATGGATGGATGGATGGATGGATTGATGGATGGATGTATAGTGTACTGTTCCATGATGGTAAGGTCAACAAAAAAAGTATTCCATCTAGTCAAAGATAAATATTATTTAATAAACACAATATACGTTTTTATATGCTACTTTTAGTTTCATGTGCTAAACACATGCCAAACAGTGTTTATTAATACATCTGGTGTCCTAGCTCAATCATCAGGCACTGCCTGCATGGCAAAATCAAACTAAAAAATGGGATGATAGGATGAGAGAAAAGGCTAGAAAAGGTAAGAAAGAAGTAGATATAAAAGGAGGAAGGTGGAGTGTACGTGTATGTGTGTATATATATATGTATATATATATATATATATGTATGTATGTATGTACATATGTATGTATATGTATATATATATATGTATGTATGTATATATGTATGTATATATATATGTATGGAGGCGCATGGCTCAGTGGTTAGAGCGTCGAGCTTACGATCATGAGGTTGTGAGTTCGAATCCCGGACCGGGCTGCGTGTTGTGTTCTTTCACGTTGCTCCAGCTCACTCAGCTGTAGAAATGAGTTGCGACGTCACTGGTGCCAAGCTGTATCGACCTTTGTCTTTCCCTTGGATAACACTGGTGGCGTGGAGAGGGGAGGCCGGTATGCATGGGCGACTGCTGGTCTTCCATAAAAACAACCTTGCCCAGACTTGTGCCTCAGAGGGTAACTCTCTAGGTGCAAACCCATGGTCACACATGTCCGAAGGGGGTCTTTACCCTTTTATATATGTATATATATATATATATATGTTTGTGTGTTGTGTGTGTGTGTATGTGTGTGTGTGTTTGTACCTCTTGACAACTGGCATAGTTTCTCTATGCCCTTGCAAATTTGACTTTGGCCCAATTTTAACTTGGAACAAATGCCTCAAGTCCAACACCCTACCCACTAAGCCACACACCTCCACAAATACCTCAAATGATTCTCTCTGATGCTCTAAAGACGCTGCCAGTTCACCACTTTGAAGTCAATCCTAGCATAATACTATTATATATTATTTACTCTCTCTTTTACTTGTTTCAGTCATTTGACTGCGGCCATGCTGGAGCACCGTCTTTAATCGAGCAACTTGACCCCGGGACTTATTCTTTGTAAACTCAGTACTTATTCTATCGGTCTCTTTTGCCGAACCGCTAAGTGACGGGGACAGAAACACACCAGCATTGGTTGTCGAGCAATGCGAGGGGGACCAACACAAACACACGCACACACACATATACATATATATACATATATACGACGGGCTTCTTTCAGTTTCCATCTACCAAATCCACTCACAAGGTTTTGGTCGGCCCGAGGCTATAGAAGAAGACACTTGCCCAAGGTGCCACGCAGTGGGACTGAACCCGGAACCATGTGGTTGGTAAACAAGCTACTTACCACACAGCCACTCCTGTGCCTATTTATTTAATTATAGATTCAAAATTGTTTTTGCTCACAATAGTTTTCTTTTAAACATAGCAGGATGTTTAAAGTAAAGAATGCACATGAGCTAATGCAGTGAACATTTTAGAAATAGATGTTAAAATGTTATTTTCAACTGAAGATCACAGAGTATGTTTGTCATGCAAAGCGTGAAATCAATTGATATTGAAATGTGCATTGCTTACTGTTGTATTCAACATAAAGGTAACCCTATTTCTCATATGTTCATTGCATTGCTCATATGTATCTTTATCATAAGTTGATGTGGTTTTTGGAGCATTGGCTCTGATTTGAGCATGTAGTATTATATATCCTACTGAATCTAAATTTACTTTATATTGTGCTTGCAACAGTGTAAACTTGCTAGCCACCTTATTATTACCTTATTAATTCTATTATTAACGGCAATATTTCTTTATTATTATTATTTATTTATATCAATCTTAAAATAATCCTTTCTACTATAGACACATGGACTGAAATTTGGGAGGAGAGGATGCTAGTTGATAACAAAGCTAAATTAACTATTTCTTTGTAGATTGGAAAAAATTATGAACTGCCTTATCTGTCTTTTGAACCATATTCCATTCTCATTGGAGGTATCTACATCAGTTTGACCAACCCCAAAGAAACCCAACAAACATATGTTTATGTATATATATATATATATCTGCATAGCTTTTGACAGTATCGCCTGGCTGGCACATAAAAGCATCTACTACATTCTCGGAGTGGTTGACGTTAGGAAGGGCGTCCAGCTGTAGAAACTCTGCCAGATCAGATTGGAGCCTGGTGCAGCCTTCTGGTTCACCAGTCCTCAGTCAAATCGTCCAACCCATGTTAGCATGGAAAGCGGATGTTAAACGATGATGATGATGATGATGATATATACACACACACACACACAGATAGATATACTTATATATGTATGTGTGCATGCGTGTATGTATGTGTGTTTATCTGTCTATCTATGTATGGGTGGATTCTTTTCTGTGTCCACTCGCAAGGATTGGTCAGTTCATGACTACTGTAGAAAACACAGTGGGATTGAACTCAGAACCAGAGGATTCCAAACTGAACTTCATAATTACACAGTCACAACTGCACCAATATCTAATAATAATTATAGTGATGTCTTGTGGTGTGTGTTCCAATTCTTTGCATTCAAGTTCAAATTCTTTTCCCTGTTACCAACCTCCTTCTAACAGGACACTGGGTCTTTGAAACCTTGCTACCTTGTGATATGCCTTCTATTGTCTAGAAGAAACTATTAGAACAAGATCTTGGATGCATCAATTAATTAAACAAAAATGGGATTTACTTTGGAGTAGGATAAGCACTCACAATAATTTTAAGTCGTTTGAAAAAGGTTTTCAATATATAACTGGTGAAAATGTGTGGCTTAGTGGTCAGAGTATTTGGCTCACAATCATAAAGTTGTGAGTTCAATTCCTGGCAGTACATTGTACTCTTGAGCAAAACCTTTTATTTCACATTGTTCCAGTCTACTAAACTGGCAAAATTGAGAGGTATCTATATTTCAAAGGACTAGCCTTGTCACATTCTGTATCACACTGAATCTCCTAGAGAACAATGTTAAGGGCATGCATGTCTGTGGAGTACTCAGCCACTTGCATGTTAATTTCACAAGCAGGCTGTTCCAATAATTGGATCAAGTGGAACACTCATCATTATAACCATTGGAGTGTTGGTTACATAACTGGTACTTATTTTATTGACTCTAGGTGGAGGAAATGAAAACTTAACTCTGAAAGGATCTGAAATCATAATGCAGAGGAATAGAACTAACTATTGTCAGACATTCTGCATTTGACATTCTGATTTAAAGTGAAGGGACTAGTTGTACTCATTTGTATCAACCATAGTAAATTGCTGGTACTAAGCATGACCCCATGATAGACCGTCTACAAGATTCCTGAACATTCTAGAAACAGCTGCTAAATCTCCCTAGACTTATACCCTACCGTCTTAAAAAAGTGACATGTTGAAAAATGTGCTCTTAGTTTTCCTGTGCTTTTGTAAAAAGTTAGGATAGTCATGGCTGGAATTCTATCCATTTTATCAGATGGACAGATATAAAGTTAAACACAACAACTGGTTCTGGTATACCAGGATATGACTAGAGGTTTTTTTTTACCTGAGGAGATCAAGTTAAATGTAATCAAGACCACAACAGTGTAAGCAGAGGAAGATGTGAATATTAATTATGTTATTTATATACCTGGTCCTCTTCGCTCTCTGCATATTGACTACTTGAACAATATTTACACTTGATTTTATATAACACTAGCAGCTAAGCCCAGTTTTACCTGGTCTGTTTGGATGATGTAGCTGTGATCGTTTTCGATTAGGCATAATCTATACAACAGCGTTTCTCAACCTTATCATTTCGGGTCCCCTGTTTTGATTGGAACCTCCAGTTGTATGAAAATTTTCTGACCCCACCCCATCAGAAAACAACTGGTTGTTTTAATGGCGGAAGAAAGAGGGGAATTCCATTAGAAGACGTTTTAATCGATTTTCTCGGTAAGTATGGGGGTTAGGAAAAAAATAAAAAACTGCATTCCAATCTATGCATCCATCTCCACATGTGTGCCCTTTTTCACGCAAATCCACCCAGCCGTTTGGCTGTGAACCTGAAGACAAGAAAGAATACAACGATCGCCCATGTCCAGTTTATATTATAGATAAGAAAGCCTTCATCAGCAGGTTCATCATTGGCCATCATCATCACCACTATGTTTGTCATCATTGTTATCATCATAATTATCTTTGTATCCATTTTTCAATACTTTATCATGGTTCTTTATCATCAGGTGTGCACACACACATGCATATGTGTGCAGAAACAGACATATATGGTGGTTTATTTTTGAATGATTTTTACAGCTGGATGCCTTCCTATTAGCATCCAGGTAAAAGTGTGTATGCTGGATGCATTTTATTACACCACAAGTGTTGGAGAGGAGTTTTTCTCTAACAAGACTCAGTGGTCAACTTCTACCATACATCATCTCCCTTTATTAGTCTCCTTTCTTTTTTCTTCTGGTGTTACATCATGCTACCAGTTCATATTTTACAGTATGAACTAGGTGCAACTTATCACTGACAAGACTATCAAAGTACATTGAACTATATCTCACAGTGGCACCTACTTAAAAGCCAGGTAGATTGGAATGTTGTCAGTTATTTGTCTTAGTTGTGGACACAGGACAGTGGACTATTATACCACCATGTGGTACCTACTTACAGCTAGGTAGACTGGACTGTTGACAGTTAAGTGCATTAGTCATAGACGCAGCACAATGAGTTATTGATAGTTAAGTGCCATCAGAATGAGTTATTGATAGTTAAGCGCCATCAGAATGTTTCCACAGAAACGTTAGCTCACCGGGCAAAATGCTTAGCGGTATTTCATCTGCCATTATGTTCTGAGTTCAAATTCTGCCGAGGTTGACTTTGCTTTAAATCCTCTCAGTGTCGATAAATTAAGTACCAGTTATACGCTGGGGTATATGTAATCGACTTAATCCCTTTGTCTGTCTGGCACCTCTGCTAGTTTAGCAGTAATTACTCTGCAGTAAGTTCTTAATCAATTCTGCTTACTACACACACACACACACACACACACACACACACACACACACACACACAAACCTGTCATTTTCCTCTCTGTTCGACTAATTAGTAAAACATTATTATCTGCAAATTCATACACAAGTCATGTTAAAATTTATGTTCCAAATGATTGATTGCAAAAATAAATAAATATATATATGTTAAATAAATAAAAAAAATATCTTCTCTCCCTTTCTTTTAAATAGATTTTTCAAGAGCTATGAAACCTGTTATACTTGTTGAAAATAAAACAATAGCCATTTGAAAGTGAGTGTCTTACATTGCGTATAGAGTTACATCATGGACTCAGCTTTCTTAATTTATTTGACATTTTGAAACTGATTACAATAACTCACAATAAACATGGATGTCATCTATGTCACCCACCACGTTAGATTATTTGCAACTTTTTGCATGACATATGTATGTGCATTGATGCATGCACACACACACATACACACACACACGCATACATACACAGACACATACAGACACACACATGCATACAGACACACACACATGCATACACAGACACACACATGCATACACAGACACACACATGCATACATACACAGACATACACAGATACACATGCATACACAGACACACACACACATGCATACACAGACGCACACACATGCATACATACACAGACACACACATGCATACACAGACATACACACACATACATACACAGACACACACAGACACACACACATGCATGCACAGACACACACACATGCATACACAGGCGCACACACTTATACGCACATGCATAGACATATTTGTGTGTGTGTGTGTGTGTGTGTGTATGTACGAATGCTCATACATTTAGATAATAAAAAGTTAAATGCACACACACACATGCATATGTGCACATACATATACACAAATGCATGCACACACACACACACACACACACATGATAGGCTTCATATATATATATATATGTTCTGGCCATCAAATTCACACAAAAGGTATTTGTCAGCCCAGGACTCTGATACAAGACTTGTCCAAGATACCAAGCAGCAGGAGTGAACCTGAAACCAGGTGCTTACCAAATAAGCTTCTCAACCACATGACTATGTTTGCTTTTCATTCTTTAATTCTTTCATTTAACATCTGTTTTTCTCTCCAAATTAACATGGATTTGGATGGAGAAAGTTATTCTAAGCAGTATTTTACAGCCAGACATTCTTTCTGCCATTAGCAATTACATGCTTTTCAAGTAAATGTGGGTTTTGTATCTTTTTCTTTTCTAAACAATTGAGAGACTTGGGTCATAATGTCAATAAGGAAAGTCAGCATTATGACCGTTTCACTCAAGTGCTCACTAGTATAGAATATCACTTTCACACACACTACTTACACCCACACAAACATGCACTTATATATATATATATATATATATATATATATATATGTACTTTTTCAATATCAGTGACTTTTCATCACTGGAAAAAGGGTATATATTTGCAAAGGGAGACCTACTTTTCATCGACAACCAGTGATTGTCACACGCTGAACAGCAGCAACATGATAATTTTGGTATATGTTAAAGATCTTATAGATAGACAAACAGGCAAGCAGATGGATAGAAAGACAGATAAATAGATAGATAGACAGACAGACATGCAGATAGACAGACAAACAGACAGACAGACAGACAGACAGACAGACAGACAGACAGACAGACAGACAGACAGACAGATAGATAGATAGATAGACACACAGATATGCATGGTAGATTGAATCGTTTTTATCTTATGACTTGAGTCTCAAGCCTCTGTGATCATCAGGTGAGAACTCTTACACCTCAGTTTTGGTAGTATGATAATACTTATATTCACTATTGTGGGTGAGACCTCCTGTTTGGTTTTGTACATTAATTTACATTTTTTGTTTGCTGATATACTCTACATATTGCAGGTCGTAAACCATATCCTCCACAATATATAATGATCTAAAATTTTGTCACAAGGCCAGCAGTTTCAGGAAGTGGGTAAGTTGAGTACATTGACCCTAGTGTTCAACTGGTATTGACCCCAAAATTGATGAAAGCCAAAATCGACCTTGGCAGAATTTGAACTCAGAACATGAAGACAGGCGACATGCTGTTAAGCATTTTTGTCTGACGGGCTAACAATTCTGCCAGCTTGTCATTTTACTCTATAATATATACTGAAGACATCTCTTTCCTTTATTTGATGCAGTTCAATGTTCATACACACACACACATATATATATATACATGTACATATACATATACATGTATATACGTATGTCTGTGTGTGTATGTCTTTATATTATCAGCATTGTCATAATGACCATCATCATTTAATGTGTATCTTCTATGCTGGCACTGGTTGGAATGTTCAACAGTATCTGATAAATTGGAGCACTGCATTGAGCTCCAGTGTCTGCTTTGGCATGCTTTCAATAGTTGGATACCCTTCCAAATGCCAACCACTTTACAGTACATACTGGGTGTTGTTTTCATGACTTCTACAGAAGTGAGGTTTCACCTTGTAAAGATGCTTTATAAGAACATTAAATCAATTCCTAGTACTTAACTGATACTTTATTTTCATTGACCAGGAAGAATAAAAGACGCAGTCAGCTTTGGCAGGAAATTCAAAATTCAATGATGCTATGCGGAAACAAACATCATCAAATTATACACACACAACACAAACATACATGTGTGTAGATGTGTGTGTGTGTTTATGCATGCACGTATATATGTACATATGTATATCGATGACAGAGAGAGGGCAACAAAGAGCAAGGGTCAGGTAAAAATGTAGAGAGAGTGTGTGGGGACCAACTGGGAGAGAGAAGCAGGTGCAAAAGTGAATTGGGTCAGACAGACACACGCACACACACATACACACATATAAAGAGAAAGATCTATAAAGATAGATAGAGAGTGAGGTATATAGATAGATAGATAGATAGATAGATAGATAGATAGATAGATAGATAGATAGATAGATAGATAGATAGATAGATAGATAGATAGATAGATAGATAGATAGATGGACAGATAGATAGATAGATAGAGGGAGAGAGAGTGAGAGAGAGAGATTTGGAGTAAAATGTTTACAAAAGGGTCATCAGCCAACTGGAATCGGTCCAGTTGTAATCGAAATTAAACAAGAATAAATACAACAAAAATGAGTGGGCCCAATAAAATTTTAAAAAAGAAAATATAGAAAAGTAATAAAGACAAAAACCCAAAAGAATGAGAATGGAAGGTGATTGTTTTAGCCAAAGGAATAAAAATATGTGCCAACGTTACCAAACTTCCGAGACACATATATTGATTTTTTTTTTCCTTTGCCCAGACTACATAACCCAAGAGATATAGGTGAAAGAAAATTCAGATTGGATGCCGTGTATGTTTTCTTGAGGACTTTACTAGGGTTAGTTTTGGTTGTTGTGGTTATTGGTGTTACTACTGTTGATGTTGTTGTTGCTGTTATATATAAGCCCTAAGTGAGTAAAGCTATTCTAGCCAGTGGAACACTTTTGGAATTTGAAAGATGGAAACTATGTAGTAACCTATTGAATACATACACACACACACATATATACATATGTATATATTATTTATATTATTATTATTGTTATCTTTTTTTTTCTTCTTCTTTCAAATTTGCTTCCATTTCTTGCCGAGTGTCTTCCTGACTCCTAGGGCAAAGAAACTCATAGTATACATTGGTAGGCCATTAAACTAAACACACTAGTTGGTTCATTTTTTTTTTTAAAGTTAAATTAAAATACATGGGTTTATTATTATTATTTGGTTTGGGATTTGGTTTGGAAGATTCTTTATGTGAGTTCGTGTGTTGAAGCATATTCTGTTTTCTTTTTGTGCCTTATAATTTAACACACTCACCGGTAAAATTTCCACTATTTCTTATTTTCATTTTCCTAAAATTTTTGTTGCGTCTTGCAACCTTTTCAATAGTCTTGACTGTGTGTGTGTGTGTGTGTGTGTGCGTGTGTGTGTGCCTGTGTTTGTTCCCCAGCCATTGCTTGACTGTCAAGACTATTGAAAAGGTTGCAAGACGCAATGAAAATAAAGAATAAGTGGAAATTTTACTGGTGAGTGTGTTAAATTATAAAGCATAAAAAGAAAATAACTCTCCCCAGACACAACAGAAAAATACATATATATATGTAGGCGCAAGAGTGGGTGTGTGGTAAGTAGCTTACTTACCAATCACATGATTCCGGGTTCAGTCCCACTGTGTGGTACCTTGGGCAAGTGTCTTCCACTATAGCCTCGGGCCAACCAAAAAAGAATTCATTCCATTTTGTCATCCAAAAACAGTAAAGAATTTATTGAAAGAGAGTTTACTGCTGCAGTAATTAATAGAAACAATTTAACAGGCATTTCTTTATACAATATGTGTGTAAGTGATGGTAGACTATATATCAATATCTTATATTTCATCAGCCTTTAAAAAAAGAAAGCTAATAAATTATTTTGCAGAACCTGTCTTAGAAAAAGTCCTTAGCATCAAGTGGTATTATAGGATTACAGGCTCTGAGATACTTGCTCAAACAGACCTGTGCAACATTTATATCACTCCTGATTCATCTGGTCTGACTCATTCTGATACACTTGCTCCAGTAAAACTTGTACTCCATTGCTGTATCTTCTAGAAATAACAACTAAATCTCTCCCAAATTAGGCCCTACTGTCTTTAAAAATATACACATATTGGATATATTGTAGTCTTAGGTACATTGACAGGTTAGCCACAGCTGGAATTCATCAAGGCAATAGCAAAAACAAAAAAATTCTTTTATTCTTTTACTTAACTGCGGCCATGCTGGAGCACCACCCTAAAGAGTTTCACTCTTAGAAATCGACCCCAGGACTTATTCTTTGTAAGCTTAATACTTATTTTATTGGTCTCTTTTGCTGAATCCCTAAATTATGGGGACATAAACACACCAACATCAGTTGTCAAACGATGGCAGGGGAACAAACACACACACACACACACACACATATATATATGACAGGCTTCTTTCAGTTTCTTATTTCTTTACTGTCCACAAGGGGCTGCACATAAAGGGGACAAATAAGGACAGACAAACAGATTTAGTCAATTATATCAACCCCAGTGCGTAACTGGTACTTATTTAATCGACCCCGAAAGGATGAAAGACAAAGTTGACCTTGGAGGAATTTGAACTCAGAATGTAAAGACAGACGGGATATCTATTTCTTTACTACCTACAAGGAGCTAAACACAGAAGGGACAAACAAGGACAGACAAATGGATTAAGTCGATTATATCGACCCCAGTGCGTAACTGGTACTTGTTTATCGACCCCGAAAGAATGAAAGGCAAAGTCGACCTGGCGGAATTTGAACTCAGAACGTAAAGACAGACGAAATACCGCTAAGCATTTCGCTCAGTGAGCTAATGTCTCTGCCAGCTCACCGCCTTTCAGTTTCTATCAACCAAATCCACTTACAAGGCTTTGGTTGACCCAAGGTGTCATGCAGTGGGGCTGAACCAAGAACCATGTGGTTGGGAAACAAGCTTCTTACTACACAGCCACAACTGCACCTAAATAAGAATCTCAATATCCTTACTGACCATGTCCACCAACTCACCTGGGAGGGCAGTAACTGAAAATAAGAATAGTCACAAACCATGTTAACTCATCTGACCAATGCCAGCTAAGCAATCAGAAGTAAAATGCTGCTGCTGCTGCTACCACTGATGACATTGATGATGACTATGATGATGATGATAATTACATTGACAACAACGGTGATAATAATGATGATGAGGATGGTGACAACGATGATGACAACAACAACAACAATGATGATGAGGACATGACGATGATGACGATGATGATGATGATGATGATGATGATGATGATGATGATGATGATGGTGAAGATGATGATGATGATGAAGATGATGATGAGATGATGAAAATCCTGATGACAATGACGATTGTGGTGGTGGTGGTGGTAGCAGTGATGATGATGATAACAATGATGATGTAATTCTAACAAGGCTGTGCTGACTCATTGTTATACAGTTTGCATTGACAGTGAAACAGAATCTAATAATAAATATTGTATTGTCATTATTGTACTTTTTTTTTATGGTGAGACTAACCAGTATACCAATAGTATAACCAGTTAGTTCTAGCATTAAGTGTTAGAAAACCTAAATCATTGGAACAATATGGCTATCACCTTGTCTTCAACAAACCCAAGCTAGTTGGTAGTTTTGCTTTTAAAATTTGTTCAAATAAATCAAGCTTATTTCTTGCAAAATACTTCATGAAATATTTTCTGTAATTTCTGTAGTTTTTCATCAAACCTAATTATGATTTTCTTCTTCAATAAAGAGTATATATATATATATATATATATATATATATATCACCATGACCACCGTGACTGACCAGGCTATCAGATGTTGCTACACATCGCTGTTCACAATGCGCTTCACACTGTTTTAGCCTTCAAATGACACCACCACCCCGCTGGCTAAGTGAGCAGGCCAACAGAAGAAAGATGAGAGAAAGTTGTGGTGAAAGAGTGCAGTATGGATCCGCCACTACCCCTGCCAGAGCCTCATGAAGCTTAGGTGTTTTTGCTCAACAAACACTCACAACACCCTGTCTGGGAATTGAAACCGCAATCCAACGACCATGAGTCTGCTGCCCTAACCACTGGGCCATTGAACCTCCAACACACACACACACACACACACATATATATATGACAGGCTTCTTTCAGTTTCTTATTTCTTTACTGTCCACAAGGGGCTGCACATAAAGGGGACAAATAAGGACAGACAAACAGATTTAGTCAATTATATCAACCCCAGTGCGTAACTGGTACTTATTTAATCGACCCCGAAAGGATGAAAGACAAAGTTGACCTTGGAGGAATTTGAACTCAGAATGTAAAGACAGACGGGATATCTATTTCTTTACTACCTACAAGGAGCTAAACACAGAAGGGACAAACAAGGACAGACAAATGGATTAAGTCGATTATATCGACCCCAGTGCGTAACTGGTACTTAGTTTATCGACCCCGAAAGAATGAAAGGCAAAGTCGACCTTGGCGGAATTTGAACTCAGAACGTAAAGACAGACGAAATACCGCTAAGCATTTCGCTCAGTGAGCTAATGTCTCTGCCAGCTCACCGCCTTTCAGTTTCTATCAACCAAATCCACTTACAAGGCTTTGGTTGACCCAGGTGTCATGCAGTGGGGCTGAACCAAGAACCATGTGGTTGGGAAACAAGCTTCTTACTACACAGCCACAACTGCAACCTAAATAAGAATCTCAATATCCTTACTGACCATGTCCACCAACTCACCTGGGAGGGCAGTAACTGAAAATAAGAATAGTCACAAACCATGTTAACTCATCTGACCAATGCCAGCTAAGCAATCAGAAGTAAAATGCTGCTGCTGCTGCTACCACTGATGACATTGATGATGACTATGATGATGATGATAATTACATTGACAACAACGGTGATAATAATGATGATGAGGATGGTGACAACGATGATGACAACAACAACAACAATGATGATGAGGACAATGACGATGATGACGATGATGATGATGATGATGATGATGATGATGATGATGATGATGATGGTGAAGATGATGATGATGATGAAGATGATGATGAAGATGATGAAAATCCTGATGACAATGACGATTGTGGTGGTGGTGGTGGTAGCAGTGATGATGATGATAACAATGATGATGTAATTCTAACAAGGCTGTGCTGACTCATTGTTATACAGTTTGCATTGACAGTGAAACAGAATCTAATAATAAATATTGTATTGTCATTATTGTACTTTTTTTTTATGGTGAGACTAACCAGTATACAATAGTATAACCAGTTAGTTCTAGCATTAAGTGTTAGAAAACCTAAATCATTGGAACAATATGGCTATCACCTTGTCTTCAACAAACCCAAGCTAGTTGGTAGTTTTGCTTTTAAAATTTGTTCAAATAAATCAAGCTTATTTCTTGCAAAATACTTCATGAAATATTTTCTGTAATTTCTGTAGTTTTTCATCAAACCTAATTATGATTTTCTTCTTCAATAAAGAGTATATATATATATATATATATATATATATATATATCACCATGACCACCGTGACTGACCAGGCTATCAGATGTTGCTACACATCGCTGTTCACAATGCGCTTCACACTGTTTTAGCCTTCAAATGACACCACCCCGCTGGCTAAGTGAGCAGGCCAACAGAAGAAAGAATGAGAGAAAGTTGTGGTGAAAGAGTGCAGTATGGATCGCCACTACCCCTGCCAGAGCCTCATGAAGCTTTAGGTGTTTTTGCTCAACAAACACTCACAACACCCTGTCTGGGAATTGAAACCGCAATCCAACGACCATGAGTCTGCTGCCCTAACCACTGGGCCATTGAACCTCCACACACACACACACACACACACACACACATATATATATATATATATATATATATACACACACACATACATACGAGGTCTGGTCAATAAGTATTTGGACTGTTGCCATAGTAACGAAGCTAAATCATGCCGAGTGAAGCCACTTGGCACAGATTACCCTTGAACTCTGCTGTGCTTGCACACTAAGTTTTAACATTCTAGCTCAATTCCGTTGTTTACAGCAGTGCTTCGAAGGAAAGTGTGTAGTGTGTGATCATCGCATTGACCTTGACAGAGAAAGTTGTCATGGCAATACCTGCTCAGAAGCCTATGCAATGTTGCAGAAAGTGTATGGAGAGGAGTGTATGAGCAACACACAAGTGTATGAGTAGTTTGGATGTTTCCAAGATGACCAAAAAAAATGTTGATATTGATGAACGTTCTGTGAGATCCACAACCAACAGAAATGAGAAAAACATTACAGATACGTGTGCAGCTCTGAGGGGAAATTGTTGAATCACCATCTGTGAGGTATCAGAGGATGTGCAGATTAGTTACAGTTCAGTTCAGTCCATTATCTCTTGAAGACTTGGGTATGAGACGCCAAGTTTGTGCCAAGACTGCTTTCAGCTGACCAAAAAGACACTCGGGTTTCAGTTGCACAAGATCTCCTTGATTGTGTCGAGTATGGTGCAAACATTTTGAAAACTTTCTGTAGGCCTCTGAGCAGATATTGTCTAGCTTTTGGCAAAATTAGATGCAGATTCTCTGCTCAACTTTTTCTGTCATGGTCAATGCGACAATCATACAATACACACCTTCCTTCCAAGTACTGCTGTAAGCAACAAAGTCAGTTAGTATGTTAAAACTTAGTGCACATGCACAGCAGAGTTCAAGGTCAATCTGTGCCAAGTAGCTTCACTCTACATATTTTAGCTTCATTACTACGGAAACAGTCTGGATACTTATTGATCAGACCACACATACCCATGGAGATGTAGCATTAATATAATTTATTAACTGCAAAAATCTGACATATTCCCTTACAGCTGTTTCAATTTAGCCTAAAGATTAAATTACAATAATTAAATCATTGTATTAGACAAAATCTCATCAGAGGAGTAGAAAAGATATACCATTAGGTTATTAGGTGCTGCTTTCAAATTATCTCAGCAGTCGGCCTAGATGATTTGAAAACACTGCTGAGATGATTTGAAAACACAGTACCTAATAACCCAATGGTATATCTTTTCTACTCCTCTGATGAGATTTTGCCTGAGAGAAATGTTTGACATATGAAGCATCAACCATGTTGTGCAAGAGAGACAACTGCGCTGGTATGGTCATGTGTTGCATATTGATAAGGAGAGCTCTGTGAAGAAGTGTCACTCTCTAACAGTTGAAGGAACCTGTGGAAGAAGGAGATCCAGGAAGACATGGGATGATGTGGTGAAGCATGACCTTCAAACATTAGACAATGACGAAAGACCAAGACCTCTGGAGATATGCTGTGATTGAGAAGACCTGGCAAGTAAAATGAGATCACAGCTTAGCCTACACCAGTGTCACATAACAGGTGACATGCCATGCTTGAGGAGACCTATTGAGTCAAGTAAAATCAAAATCAAATTAAATCAAATCACAATCAAATGGAAATTGTAGTTGTGGCTGATGCCAGTGCTGCCTGACTGGCATGCTATAAACACCATGCACGCATGGGTCATTGCCAGTACTGCCTGACTGGCTCTCATGCTAATGGCATGTAAAAAGCACCCACTGCACTCTGAGAGTGGTTGGCATCAGGAAGGGCATTCAGCTGTAGAAACCTTGCCAGATCAGATTGGAGCCTGGTGTAGCCTCCTGGCTTGCCAGTCCCCAGTCAAACCGTCCAACCCAGCCAGTATAGAAAGCGGACGTTAAACGATGATGATAATGATAATGATGATGATGATGATATATACATACATATATATATATAAATATATATATACACACACACACACACACACATATATATATACACATATACACATATGCATATATATGTATATGTATATGTATATATATATACATAAATACATACATACATACATACATACATACATACATACATACATCATACATACATACTACATACATACATACATGCATACATACATACATACATACATACATATATATATATATATATATATATATATATATATATAGATGTATATTTCAGTTGAGTGAAATTTGTTTTCAATTTCAATGAAGAGATTATATCACTTATTGATTTTGAAGAAGAGTTGGATTAGTTGTTGATGTGATTCTTTTAGATACTACATCATGACTGAAACTATCCTCAAAAGAATTCGTCTTTTTATTTACAATTTTATTTTTCTCTTCAATAAGTCTTTATTTTATTTATTTAATTTTTTTTTTTTGTCTTTTCATTTTGTTTGTAATTTGCACCACGCTTTGTTAACAAGTTCCAAGGATGTCAAGTCATTCACAGTTTTATCACTTAATAGTCTAAACGCTTGCACAAACACTTGCACACATACACATACGCACAACCGCACGAGCAAATACACAGATTGTTTGCCTCATCACAATTAGTGTCGTGTGGTGGTGGTGGTGGTCCCAATACTCTTCATTTTGACATACTCAGCAACATTAACATTTGGTTTGTTTGTTTACTCATAGTTGGAACTGTATGATAACAGAACAGCAGAATCAATACTCCTCATACTGACATACTCAAAAATCATTAGCATTTACTTGTTTCTGTACTCAGACTGATATACTCAACAATGCTAACATTTGAGTAAGAAATGTTGCTCAAGAGAAAATATCATAATTAAGTATTTGATATATCAAATACAAAAGGGTTCAGGTATGTAATTTAGGGAAAAATCTTTGATGATCTGTTAAATGCTCACTCTAGGTCTGTTTAAAATCTTAAAGAATTAGCAATAAGATTGATTGGAATTTTGGGACAGAGCCAATGTTAATGAGAGAAGAAATTGTCCCTGTGTATTCAGAATGTAAAGACATGAAATACCACAAAGCATTTCACCCAGCATGCTAACGATTCTGCCAGCACACCGTATCTCTGAATGTGTGTGTGTGTGTTTGTGTATATGTCTGTATAAATATACACAACAAATACTCTATATATTTGTGTTCATAATCAAAGTAAGAGGATAATATCCACTGTCCCCCACTTTGCAAGGCCTCCAAGTTTAGAGGTAGAAGTAGGAAACCATGACTTCTGGGTTAGCACAGCAAGAAGCAGTGCCTTGCAAGACAAAGATATCTTCAGTCAAGAGATTAATTTGAAATGTTTGAAACTGAGAGGACAATGCCAAAGGTACCATAAATACCAGGTAATGTTATAAAAGCAAGAGACAATGGATTAGGTCTATGACTAATGGTACATGTATGTAAGCAATGGGATGCTGTTTGATGGGATACCTGTCCTATATTTTGGACATACTGCTGCTACAGATAAATAGAATTGTCTTAGACTCTATCCAGAGAAAGGTGACTTGGTTGATTGGCATGAAATCACTTGGAAGACATGCAGTCTCTTATCCAAGAGTGTACAGTCTCTTCGCTTTACATTCTCTTCTACTGCTACTGCAATAATCTTTGCTACTCAGAATTGGTTGCCTTTATATCACCTCTTCTCAGACATGCCTGACTCTCTTGTATTCCTCTTTTAATTACCTAAGTTTTTTGTCCATTCTTTCTGGTTGCACACTAAACCTTACTCTGACTCTTAATTAATTAGAGACACACCAAAGCAGCATTGATTGAAATAGCACTGAATGAAACACGAACACTGCAGAAATTGTCTTGAGAGATGTGGACAACACATCATTTGGCTATGAATGACATCTAGCCCAACAATATTTTGTCTGTAAAGAGAATTTTTGTCTCAAGGCAATTTCTGCAGTGTATATGTTTCCAGGTCTACATGTTGAATATGATTGTACATGCCAATAATCCTAACCTAAGTCTTTCCATCACAGAGGATGTTAATACTTTTAACATCGCAGACCAAATTTCATCCTCTCCTGTGGTCTTGCCACATTTGAGTACTTTAATTACCTCTATGGCTTCAGCCCTGTGAGGTTAATCTTCACCTGTAGATGCATCTTGTGTCCTCCAAAAGGTTTTTTGCAAGTGAATTTACATCAGCAAAATATTTTTTTCTGTCTCTCAAGAATGCACTTCACAGCAGAGTGAAGAAATCCAACTGAATTCTTAACGGTAGCCATTGAAGAGGGCTTCTCATTACAAAGTCGGTGGATGGTGTGCGAGAATACCTTATTGGTCAACCTAAAGTCTGAGTTTAGCTTAGCCCCCATAATCTCCCCATGACTCAGCCTTGTATGTTTTTACTGTTTCTGCCACAGCATTCTGTGTCTGCACACAGAGGAGATTTGTTCCAAAACCAAGCTTTGTAAGCCTCCTTTTTTTTGCACGGTATTCTTGTTTTTTTTACTTTGTGCCACACTGAGCCACTTTCATCTACAATGTTGTAAAGATGAACAAGAACCTGTTGAACAAACCCAATTATAGCAGCGACTCCATCTAAGAATATCTGAAGAAGGAATATTATTCTGAAATATCATACCAGACTATGGATGACTAAATTACAACAGGTATATAGCCCTTTGTCTGTATTGTAGTGCATTGTTGTACCATTCAAAACTTTTTATTCTTTACAAACAATAAACAATGCTTCAAGCAAACTACAATACTCTCCAATCTCCAATCTGTTTCAACATCCTCAGTTTGTTCTGGAAGATCTTGGAATATCAATGAAATAGTATCCACATATTTGTTTCACTAGAGTTTCCTATTTCATCCTGTAAGTAACAATGGACATAGTAGTTTTGTGAGTTTCCCTGTTTTATATCCTGGTGTTGGATATATAACTTAATAAAGCAGGTGGGAAAGAAAGTATTCACATGACACACTATGATTACTGTTACACAAGGTTAAATGCTCTCTGTCAATGGCTCGCAGTGAACTGCCAACCCATGAATTGCTCACAGTTCTTTATTTTATAGCAATGTGTCAGTCTACTTTTAATCACATAGGGGTGGTCAGAAATCCTTCCACAACACCCTGGCTGTAGATAGTCTCAGTGAAGAGAAATGTAAAGCTGAATTTGATGGTAGAATTGCAGGGGGCTGGTGGGGGGGGGTGTACATATATATATATATATATATATGTAGGTCCCGGGTTGAGTCGGGGTTAACCACAGTGAATAAGGTACTCAATACATGGCAGAGTAAATTAATTTATTTTATAGGAGCTTCTACAGGACTAGAACTGTTTCATTCAAATGAAATCATCAAAAAAAGTCCCCCACCACCACCACCCCATCAAATCTGCCTAAATGTATAAATGCCAAAACTATTCTTGACGCCAAGCTTCCTGATGATTTCATTTGAATGAAACAGTTCTAGTCCTGTAGAAGCTCCTTCTATAAAATAAATATATATATATATATATATATATGTACACACATGCTGTATATGTATATATATATATATGTACACACATGCTGTTGGCAATTTTTTTTCCTTCTTTGAAATTTTCCCTTTTTCCTTTCCAATGAAGAGCAGTGCTCCAAAATGTCAAACACCCTCTTTTTGCCAAGCATCAAGCTAATGCATTCCTTGTACACGTCTTCTTGTCTGTTAATTTTATTATTCATTTATTTGAACTGATTGTTTATTTGAATTGACTATATATATATATATTTGTATGTATGTATGTATGTATGTATTTATGTATGTATGTATGTATGTATGTATGTATGTATGTACGTATGTATGTATGTATGTATGTATGTATTTATGTATGTATGTGTGTGTGTATGTATGTATGTATGTATGTATGTATGTGTGTGTGTATGTATGTAGTATGTATGTATGTGTGTGTATGTTGTATGTATGTATGTATGTATGTGTGTGTATGTTGTATGTATGTATGTATGTATGTGTGTGTGTGTATGTATGTATGTGTGTATGTATGTATGTATGTATCTGTATGTATGTATTTATGTAGGTATGTGTGTGTGTGTGTGTATGTATGTATGTATGTATGTATTTTTATGTATGTATGTGTGTGTGTGTATGTATGTATGTATGTATGTGTGTGTGTGTATGTATGTATGTATGTAGGTATCTGTATGTATGTATGTATGTATGTATTTATGTATGTATGTGTATGTATGTATGTATGTATGTATGTATGTATGTGTGTGTGTATGTATGTATGTATGTATGTATGTATGTATATATATATATATACATATACATATACATATATATATATATGCATATGTGTATATATGTATATATATATGTGTGTGTGTATGTGTATATATGTGTGTGTGTATATATATATTTATATATATATGTATGTATATATCATCATCATCATCATTATTATCATCATCGTTTAACGTCCGCTTTCTATACTGGCCTGGGTTGGACGGTTTGACTGGGGACTGGCAAGCCAGGAGGCTACACCAGGCTCCAATCTGATCTGGCAAGGTTTCTACAGCTGAATGCCCTTCCTGATGCCAACCACTCTCAGAGTGCAGTGGGTGCTTTTTACATGCCATTAGCATGAGAGCCAGTCAGGCAGTACTGGCAATGACCCATGCGTGCATGGTGTTTATAGCATGCCAGTCAGGCAGCACTGGCATCAGCCACAACTACAATTTCCATTTGATTGTGATTTGATTTAATTTGATTTTGATTTTACTTGACTCAATAGGTCTCCTCAAGCATGGCATGTCACCTGTTATGTGACACTGGTGTAGGCTAAACTGTGATCTCATTTTACTTGCCAGGTCTTCTCAATCACAGCATATCTCCAGAGGTCTTGGTCTTTCGTCATTGTCTAATATTTGAAGGTCATGCTTCACCACATCATCCCATGTCTTCCTGGATCTCCTTCTTCCACAGGTTCCTTCAACTGTTAGAGAGTGACACTTCTTCACACAGCTCTCCTTATCAATATGCAACACATGACCCTTTTTCCTTTCCAATGAAGAGCAATGCTCCAAAATGTCAAACACCCTCTTTTTGCCAAGCATCAAGCTAATGCATTCCTTGTACACCTCTTCTTGTCTGTTAATTTTATTATTCATTATTTGAACTGATTGTTTATTTGAATTGACTATATATATATATATATATATATATATTTGTATGTATGTATGTATGTATGTATGTATGTATGTATTTATGTATGTATGTATGTATGTATGTATGTATGTATGTATGTATTTATGTATGTGTGTGTGTGTTTGTGTATGTATGTGTCTGTCTGTCTGTCTGTATGTATGTATGTATGTATGTATGTATGTATGTATGTATGTATGTATGCATGTATATGCATGTATGTGCATGTATGTATGTATGTATGTATGCATGTATGTCTTTTTTTCTTCCATTGTATTTCAGGATGTTTTACAAGAACATTAACTGAGTTTCCAGTACTCAGTTGATACTCCTGGTGAAAGAAACAGCTAGCCTAGGTAGGATTTGAATTCAAAACTCAATGATGCTCTGCTGTATCAAAGCACACCCAATCCAGATTGTCAAGTGATTGATAGTAAATGAGAATGACTCTGTAAAAACCACGTTAGGCACATGATGTTCACAATAAGAATGTTTGGATGATTTTCATCTGTGGTGTATGAACGATGAAGAGATATTACAAGAAGTGATAACATGCTGAGAGACTCATTCACTCAATGGCAACATGTGGGAAAAGATGAACAATGGTCTTTTTTTTCTTCCATTTTATCTTAGGATGTCTTAGAAGAACATTAACTCGGTTTCCTGTACATATTTAATACTCCAGTTTTTTGTCGACCAAGGAGGAATGAAAGAAACAGCTAGCTTTGGCACGATTTGAATTCAAAACTCAGTGATGCTCTGCTGAATCAAACACTGTATCCTATTAAATTTTAAACACATTTGAGTCGGAGGACAAATGATGAAAGTAAAATACGTATAAAGAATAAAGCAATCTAAGTAAAATGTCAAAAGAGATTTTTACAAATGTGTCATACTTAATCAAACTGAAGTGAATCAATAGCTCAGAAATTAATAAGATAAGAGTCTGGATGGATTACAAAATATATAATAATAATAATAATAATGTTATAATCATTGTTGAAATTGTTTCACTGCAGCAAGAAGAAAACATTATAAGCCACTTCCTTATTACCATGGAAATAAACACACACGTTCACACACACACACGTTCACACACACACACACACACACACACACACACACACGTTCACACACACACACACACACACACACATACACACACATACAGACATTTATAAACATGAAAGCATAATGAACAGAAATGAGTCCTTCGTATTCTTTTTTTTTTTACTTTTATATTTTTGTTTAAACCAGTGAATTGCAATGCTGAAGTGTTACAAATCTTACATATAATAGACATTCTGTCTTAAACACCGTTGCATTTGCATATACCAGATGCACACAATGGAACATAATTTCACATACACACATGCAAGCACACACACACTCATACATATATATCTAGTGATTTAAAATTTAAATTACTTGACAAAATTTCAGTATTTAGAACCCAGGAAGTGCATTCAAAACTGTGTTCAGAATTTTGGTGAGTTACAGAGTGCATGTAGAAAGCAAAAACTAAACAAACATGACTTGGTAATAAGATCCTCCACCTCATCATCATCATCATTTAACGTCTGTTTTCCATGCTGGCATGGGTTGAATGGTTTGACAGGAGCCGGCTAACCAGAGAACTGCACCAAGGTTCACTGTCTGTTTTGGCATGGTTTCTACAGCTGGATGCCCTTCTGAATGCCAATCACTTTACAGAGTGGATGAGGTGGTCTTCACGTGGCACCAGTACCAGTGAGGTTACCAAGTAACATGCAAGACAAAGATCCTTTGAAAGGAGGCACTACTGGAGTGGGTGGCTTTGTGTCAGGTGATGAGAGATTAGTGTATGACAGAGGGATAAAAATAAATGTTTTAAAGGCGGCGAGCTGGCAGAAATGTTAGCATGCTATGCGAAATGCTTAGTGGTATTTCGTCTGCCATTACATTCTGAGTTCAAATTCCGCCGAGGTCAACTTTGCCTTTTATCCTTTCGGGATTGATAAATTAAGTACCAGTTATGCACTGGGGATGATGTAATCGACTTGATCCCTTTGGCTGTACTTGTTTGTCCCCTCTATGTTTAGCCCCTTGTGGGCAATAAAGAAATAAGAAATAAATGTTTTACTGTAGCTCCCTACATGGTTTTTACAGTTGGAAAGAGAGGGTGAGAGAATGAGAGTGAGTGAGTGTAAGAGAGAGAGAGAGAGAGAGAGAGAGAGAGAGTGAGAGTAATCAAGAATGAGAGAAACTGAGGGTGGAAGAGAATGAGAGGTATGTTGGTGAAGTTCCAGAGTATACTCTCAAGGCACATGGATGAAAATATAATTGGATGGTAGATCATTGCTAAGGGTGCACAAATAGAGAGTCCATGTGAATGCAAAGAACAGAGAAGTGAGAGAATGCAATGACTGTTGAGGCCTGTGTATATAGAGAAGGGATGGACAACAGGATAGCAATGATACAGTGGGCAGTGTGGGGAGGATTGGATTGCAAGGTGGGATGGAGAAATAAGTTGAGAGAGAGAGAGAGAGAGAGAGATAGACAATGACAGAGACAGAGACAGAGGCAGCAGACGGACAGATAGAGAGGACTGCATCACAGCTCAACTGGAACTTGATTCAGTTGAATGGATTAGAGAAGCATGAAGTGAAAGTTATTGTAAAATGGAACAATGCACCTTACAGTTCAGAAATGAAACCCACAGCCTTATGATCATAAAATCCAACACCTAAGGGTTGGCTTTTATGATCATACAGGCCTTTACACACTAACACATATACACATACATATGGCAATCAATTGGCAGAGTTGTTAGAGCAGTCAATATAATACATTATAGTGTAAGTTCTGATTATCTGGATACTGAGTTCAAATCCTGCCTATGTCTACTTAACGTTTCATTCTTATTTTTGGCAGGGAGGGTCAATAAATAGAGTGCCAGTCCTGTGTAGTAAATTAGTAAATTTGAAACATATTAAAGTGTCGAACAAGAGTTTTTTTTCTAACCCTGTGCACTCCATAAATTACCATATGCTTGTGTGCACATGTGTGAATGTGTGTGTGTGTGTGTGGGGGGGTGTTCAGGCTGCGGTGAATAAATTGTCATCTAAATCACACAAAAACGAAAATAACACTGACATTTCATTTCAACAGATATATTTTCCAAAATTATATAAAAATATATCTTGAAACACTAAACAGTAAATTTATTCAATAAAATTACCATTGGCTTCAACCACAGCCTCCAGACAACTTCAGAATCTCCTGCAACTCCTCTGGATGGTCTCCTGGCTTAAGTTGATGAATGCTGCCATAATACTTGCCTTCAGTTCATCTTTGGTGTTACAAGGAGTCTTGTTGGTCTCTTGCTCAACTGTGCCCCACACATAATAACCAAGGGGGTTGCAGTCTGGGGAGTTAGGTCGCCAGATATTAGGGGTGATGTAGTCACAGAAATTGTCTGACACCCATGACTGGGTTCCCCTGCATGTGTGGAATGGTACAGAGTCCTGTTGCTAGACATAGTGTCTTCCAGCAGCCACCCTCTTGAACTAGAGCAGCACTACCTCCTCCAGGCACTTGATGTAGGCCTCCATGTAGAGTCTGAGGCGGCGTGGGGAGATGAATGGAGGCATAACGTTGCCATCACTAGTGTGGCCCTTCCATGATAGCATGGAAGGGTTACACCATCAATGGAGAGTACTCTGCTAACTTGCTGATGCTGTTACAAAAGGCTGTCAAGACCAAATGCCCAGGAAAACTGACGAAAGAAGCTTTGTTTCATCAGGACAATGCTCCAGCACAAAGGTCCTTGGTTTCAATGACTGCTGTGTGTGGCTGTGGCTTTGAACTGATAGATTAAACTCCCTATTCTCCTGGCTGGACCCCATCTAACCGTTCATCAACATGAAAAAACACTTGGTTAGGAAGTGGTATCACACAGTGATGATGACATCATATCTGCTGTTGATGAGTCTTTTGACCAACAGGATGAAAGCTTCTTCAATGGGATCCAAACATTGCAACACAGATGGAAGAAGTGTGTGGACTGTAAGGGGAACAATGTTGAAAAATAAAACCTCATTTGGTCACATTCTATGAGAGAATGTTGGTCAGCCCGTGAACTTTTCAGTGAATCCTCATAAGTGTATGTATATATATTTACACACACACACATGCGCACGCGAATGTGTATATGCATATATATATTTTTTAAATATAATATTGGTAAAAAAAACCTTGTAGTGTTCAATACAAAGATCTTGCACAGTTATTGGTTACTGAATACTAACATACTGTGAGACTTCTCTCTTGACATTACATATACACACAGAAGTCCATAACTATCTGTAGAGTTTATAAAAAAAATGATAGTACTATGTAATAAAACATGTTCAATCCAATTTTTTCTTAATACTAGTTTATTATACATACATATATGTAGTTATGTTTAGATTTCAGTTACTAATGAGATGATGCCATAGATGGATATTTTTTTAATATCTGTTTTGGAAACATTGTGTTCAAGAGTTATGTAAATGAAACCTCTTAAATATTGTTTATATACACATACACACATATATATGAGTATATGTACAGATGTATGTACATACATACATGCATACTTACATATATACATACACACACACACAGACACACACAAACACACACACACATATCTGCAAATATAATATGTGACAATTTTTACTCCCTTACCTTTACTCCCTCTCCTTACTTAGCGGTCATTCTAATAGCTCTTTTGTCTTAATAACGGTCAATCACACAGTAATTTCCCTTTGTCTTAATGGTCATTTTCATACCATTTTTTTCGATGGCCTGATAACTGAAGAGATGCCGGCATGGGTTTCTGCCCCAACATCTGAAACTCAGAGTCTTATCATGGCTACTGAATAATTGTCACATATTATATTTACAGATAAATTCCTCTATTTACATAATATTGAGGTCTCTTTCATTCTTTTGTTGTCTTACCTTTCCTATCAATAATGTATACATATATATATATATATATTATATATATATATATGTATGTATGTATGTATGTATGTATATATATATTACTGACCACACATACTTGATGTGTGTTTGCCAGTAGGCTGCAATTTGGTATGGTGGAGATTATTCCCTCAAAGCACTGGGTGTTGAAACACCTGAAAGTCACAAACAGGTGAGACAACCTACTCCTGATCCCATTTTTGTGGCTTTTTAGCATAATGTAGCCAAACTGGTTCACCTCTGATTCAGTTTGGGTGCATGATGTTGATAAGCCACCGATGTCCATCACTTCTAGGATGGATTTTTGATGGGGTGGCTCACCTGTCCATGACTTTCAAATATTTTAACACTCAGCAATTTGAGGGAGTAATCTACAGCTTACCAAATCATAGTCTACCGGCAAATACACAATGCATATATGTTAAGTATTGGGTTGTCCGGAAAATTCATGCAGATTTTTAAAGGAAAGAAAATGGTGAATAAATACTTGTCATTACATTTTTAATCAACCAATTATGAACCATTTTGTAGCACAATGCTACTCCATCTTTCCTTTAACTTGAAAATACCCTCTTCCCAGAATTGAGGTGGTTTCATGGCTAAAAATTCATCAAGGTATCTTTTTACGTCATCCAATGAATTGAAATTTTTACCATTAAAACTATTCTGCAGAGACCTGAATAAGTGGAAATCTAAAGGAGCAACATCTGGTGAATATGGAGGGTGGGGTAAAACATCCCAGCCGAGCTGCAGCAATTTTTGTCTGGTTCCCAAAGCATCAAGTGCCGAAAATGAACTTTCTTATCTTTCATTTTAAACGGTTACAGGTTATAGGAACATAAACCTTCTTCCACTAAAAGATAGCTTAAACTGTGCTCTAAATGGAGGTGTAGTCAAATCCTATTTTATGGACTCAACCATTTTCTTGAATAAGTCGAAAGGTAAGCTACTATAAATTGGCACAAACTTTCTGGACAACCCAATATATGTGATCATTAATGTTTACATACACCAGCACAGTGTTTATTTCATATTTGTGTGTGTGTGTGTGTGTGTGTGTGTGTGTAAATTGCTGTTTGTTTTTATATAAACTTCATGAAATATCTTTACAACTTTCACAGTTTATTGTATCTATTAAAGTCAAAATCCAGCAGAACCTGCATGTACATGTTCTTATGTTTTAATAAAGCTATTTGTTTGTCTATGTTTTCTGATGAACTCTACTGAGTTATTATTATTCTCTTTTATTTGTTTCTTTCATTTGACTGTGGCCATGTTGGAGCACCGCCTTTAGTCGAGCAAATCGACCCCATGACTCATTCTTTGTAAGCCTAGTACTTATTCTCTTTTGCTGAACCACTAAGTTACAAGGAAGTAAACACACCACTATCAGTTCTCAAGCGATGTTGGGTGGACAAACACAGGCACACAAGCATATACACACACACACATATATATATACACATATATATGACGGGCTGCTTTCACTTTCCGTCTACCAAATCCACTCACAAAGCTTTAGTCAACCCAAGGCTATAGTAGAAGACACTTGCCCAAGGTGCCACGCAGTAGAAATGAACCCGGAACCATGTGGTTGGTAAGCAAGCTACTTACCACACAGCCACTCCTGAGCCTATATTGTTCATTTTTTTTATTAGTTTGAACTTTTCAAATTGTAATGGTATACATACAGGGTGTCCCACAAAGATTTATCCATATTTAAAACTTTCCCTAAATGATATCAGTTCACGTAACATCTACATTTTACATAAAGATCTGCGTATGTCTTTTGTTCATGTGTCTATTGTTTCGTTTGTCTATAACAGGTTTGAAAAGAAACATGGCATTGAAAGTGAAGCATGACCATTGTGCGAAGCTTAATCATATGGTTCATAAGCAAGCTACTTACCACACAACCAGTAAACATATATATATACATATATATATATGTAGAGACTTCAAACTTGAAATCTTCAAAGCCACAGTCGAACCAATTCTACTATATGGCTCAGAAACCTGGATGTTATCAAAGAAGCTTGAGAGGCGGTTGGAAGGAACCTACACTCACCTCCTTATGAGAGCTCAAAATCTCTCATGGAAGCGTCATCCAACCAAAGTATAAATATATGGGAAACTACCACCTGTGTCATCTTTTGTGAAAGGTAGAAGAGTCCAGTTTGCTGGACATTGTTGTAGAGCTGAAAACGAGGCAATTTCTACTCTTCTCCTCTGGAAGCCATCTACTCGCAATACCAGAGGGCGCACACTCTCCTACCCTGATGTAATCTCCATGGATACAGGCATCCAGCAACAGGACCTCCGTAATGCCATGATGGACCGTGAAGTCTGGCGTAGCATGGTAAAATCCATTGTCTCGACCACGGTCGAACAATGATGATGATGATATATATATTTACATGCAGTTAAATATATGTTCTGTCATAGAGTGACCAATGGTTTCACATCCATAAAGCACTTAGCCTTATAGACGACTCATCAGATCCTAAATATATTACAGCTCTAAGTTTTAGACTGTGCTTATTTTTTGGATATATAATCCACTGGCAATATGTTTGTGTGTGAGTGTGTATGTGTGTGTGTGTTTCTGTGTGTGTGTGTGTATGTATACATATATACTCTTTACTCTTTTACTCTTTTACTTGTTTCAGTCATTTGACTGCAGCCATGCTGGAGCACCGCCTTTAATCGAGCAAATCGACCCCGGGACTTATTCTTTGTAAGTCCAGTACTTATTCTATCGGTCTCTTTTGCCGAACCGCTAAGTGACGGGGACGTAAACACACCAGCATCGGTTGTCAAGCAATGCTAGGGGGACAAACACAGACACATAAACACACACACACATACATATATATATATATATATATATATATATATATATATATATATACATATATACGACAGGCTTCTTTCAGTTTCCGTCTACCAAATCCACTCACAAGGCATTGGTCGGCCCGGGGCTATAGCAGAAGACACTTGCCCAAGATGCCACGCAGTGGGACTGAACCCAGAACCATGTGGTTGGTTAGCAAGCTACTTACCACACAGCCACTCCTGCGCCTATATATGTACATATGTGTACACACACATACACTACCCTAACAAAATTCTTTTGCAGACCTTAATAGTGTGTGTGAGTGATTGTGTGTGGATGTGTAAAAGAGCAAAATAGCTTCAAATTGAGTTAATAGAGCTTAAGTAAATTCAATAAGCAACATTTTATAATTTATTGAGTGTGTATAATAATGTCAGTGCTGTGTGTTGAAATCTCATTACCAGAAAACCATTTGGCATTTTTTTTTACACTGACTGCATGACTGCAGGTTGTTTCTTAATTGGCCAATGGTAAAGTAATTGTTGCATGTAAAGTGAACTCTCTTAAATAGGCATGAAGCTAAGAATAATGGCAGGAGAGAAAAAAAAAAGATTAAAAAAAAAAACTAAACTAAACAAAACCTGCATTGAATTCTAATAAAAGAATATGGAATGAAACGGAATAAAAAATGTTGTGAAGAATAAGAAGAAAAAATTTTTCTTTTTTACTTCAAGTATTTGAGTTTTAATGGAGTGCAAAGTAAAAAAAGTGAACAAGCAGACATCATATTGTGCTTTTGGACAGAACTCATACTGACTTTGTTTCACCTGTATCTGGAGAGGAATGGATACCAAGCTTTTAACGGTAGGGATTACCTGTAATAGAGCAGCATCCGTCTGAGAAGTACATGAAGTTCTTGTTTACTTACTACTTAGAGAATGCAAGCTAACAAGAGAACCTCTACACCAGGTGATAGCATAGTAGTCAATTTTGGCTCCCGGGGAATCTATGTAAAGGCATATGGTCTAGTAGTTAGGGCGTTGTACTCATGATGACAAGTGTAATGGTTGCTTTTATGTGCCACTAGCACAGGTGCCGTTTGCATGATACCAGTATCTGCCACAACTATGATTTCACTTGGCTTGATGGGTCTTCTCTAGCACAGCAGATTGCCAAAGGTCTCGGTCATATGTCATTGCTTCTGTAAGGTCCAATGCTTGAAAGGTGCTTTTTATGTGCCGCCAACACAGGTGCTAGTTACACAACACCAGCATCGGCCACATTGCCAATTAATATAATGTGACTGAAGGTGGTGAGTTGGCAGGGTCGTTAGCACACAGGGCAAAATACTTAACAGCATTTCATCTGTCTATATGTTTTTGAGCTCAAATTCCTCCGAGTTTGACTTTGCCTTTCATCCATTCAGGGTCAATAAAATAAGTACCAGTCAAGTACTGGGGTCATTGTAATCGATTTCCCCCAAAATTACTGGCCTTGTTCCAAAATTTGAAACCAATATATGACTAAATTTTTTTAATTGTTCTTTTTATTAAATTCATTAAGTATTTTCATTAAATTCTTTTAAATATTTCTTATTAAAAAGTGGTAATGACACAAAAGAATGAGGGAATTATTGTTTTTGAATTAAGAAATATTTTTACAATTTATACTTTTTAATTTTATTTTAGAAATTTATGAGATGAGGTGAGGGTTGATTAGTTATCAACAATTCCTTGAATGTCTCAATGATATATGAAGTTTGCCAGCACATACTCTACATAGTCCCATGACTTGCTAGAAATAGCAGCCTAATCTCCTCCAAATCACATGTTCCCATTTGAAAAAAAAAAGAAAAAGAATACTGTAAACTTGGATTCCTTCTGCCTAGATAAAAGGGGTGGCAAAGGGGTGACTAGAATGCCTTTGATCATAAATCTGTTTAGTCAGGACTAACCTAGGTGGTTAACAACAAAAACAAAAGCAATGACAAATAGAAGATAATCCTCTTAATTATTCTGTCTTTGGGAATACTTGTGGTTTATGAACCGTTTTAACGAGCTCTAGTTTACATTCAGATAGTTTTTCTATTGTTGTGTGTTGAATGTTTTCTGCCAACATAAACATCTCTGTAAAGGTTGGGATATAACATAAAAAAAGTGTGTATATGTCTGTGTATGTGTAGATGTGTAAGTATGTATGTGTATATAAAAGTATGTCTATATATGTGTATTTATATATGTGGATGTATATGTACACACATATATATATATATATATATATATAATATATATATATATATATATATATATATATATATATATACATGTATATGTATATATATATGTGTGAGTGTGTGGATATATATATATATGCGTGTGTGTGTGTATGTATGTATGTGTACATATATACCCACATATATAAATACACATATATGGATATACTTTTATATACATACATAGATATGTGTGTGTATGTTTATATATATATATATTTGTATATATACATACATACACATATACACACATATATACATGTATATATGTGTCTATGTATGTGTATGTATGTATATATACAAATATATATATTTAAAAATACTCACACATATCTATATATGTGTATATATATATATATATATATGTATGTATGTATGTATGTATGTATGTATGTATGTATGTATGTATGTATGTATGTATGTATGAATATATAATAACAAATGTTACAAATAAAAGATGGGCTAAATTGCCAAATTTTTTGCTGTTTGGTATGCATATAGAGAAAAGGACTGAGGTGGGGGTAAGGGCAAAGAAAGGGCAAAGAGCTACATCATAAAAAAAAAAATGAAAATACAAATCAATTGGAAATATTTCAACTATTCCAAGTGAAAAAAGATGCTAAAAATCTATCCTTGATTTAATTTACATTCCATTATTCTTTTATTCTTTCACTGGTTTCAGTCATTAGACTGTGGCAAAGCTGGAGCACTGCCTTCAAGCTTTTAGTTGACATTATCAATTCTACTACTTATTTCAGCAGGTTTCTTATTTTATCCATTTCTTTTTGCTGAACCTCTCTAAGTTACTGAACATGTTGAGACACAATCCACTGCCCAGTTTAACATCACCACCATCTGGCACCTTCTGCCAGGTGGGACTCTGCAGCAGAATCCACTCTGCCGCAAGTATTGAAGCCAGGTTTCCCTCCCACTCATTTTGAAATGCTTTAACTAAGGAAGGTTTACATACCGAATGTACTGTGGATTAGCCAGTTATAATTGCAGTATCTGTCCTGAGTTCACATCTCTTACTTGCCATTTTAAAAACAATGAATATCAGAGAGAGATGAAAATCAGCCTTAGCAGCGGCCAGCGAGGATGCAAAATGCATTTCTGTCTTTTCCAATGTGTGTGTGTGTGTGTGTGTGTGTGTGTGTGTGTGGTGTGTGTGTGTGTGTGTGTGTGTGTGTGTGTGTGTGTGTGTGTGTGCTTGTGTTTGTCCTGCCAGCATTGCTTGACAACCGATGCTGGTTCAGCAAAAGAGACTGACAGAATAAGTACTAGGCTTACAAAAAATAAGTCCTGGGATTGATTTGATTGACTAAAGGTGGTGCTCCAGCATGGCCACAGTCAAATGACTGAAACAAGCAAAAGAATATATAAATATATAATTTTGCATTTTAAATACCTTGTATAGAAACTTATCAGGGTGTACAAAGGACAATAAGGATTGCATTAGGATATGTTTGGAATACTTGGAATATAGAGACATGTTTATTATGTGTGGATGTATATGTGTATGTCCCTATAAAAGGTTTAAATATCCTCATTGGGATTATATATACATACAGGGGTTGGCCAAAATAAGGGAAACACCTAGCATCATAGCATCATCATTTTGAAATATCTATAAAACCATCAAAAGCTTGTTTATTTTTATGTTTTTTTATTTCTTATTAGTGTTGCCTAATATGTTTTACTAAAATTACTGTTTCTTTTCAGATATCATCAAAAACAAGTAATTAAAATTCATTAAGATGACAGATGTATCAGACTTTCAAAGAGGTCAAATTGTTGGTGCTTGTATGGCAGGTGCTAGTGTAATGGAAACAGCCAAAATGTTTGGTGTATCAAGAAGTGTTGTCTTGAAAGTAATGACAGCCTTTGAGAAAGAGAGAAAAACATCCTTGTCAAAACAAAACTCCAGAAGAAAGCTAAAACTTTCAGATAGGGACTGTAGAACTCTTACATGAATTGTTAGAAAGGATCACAAAAATACAGCTCCCAAAATTCTGCTGGACTTATCATTATTTAATTATATGTTTCATATATATATATATATATATATATATATATATACTCACTCATTTGTATTGTTAAAGACTGTGAACATGCCTGGCTGCAACTGATTACAGTTTAGACAATAATTAAAGCAGTATTCATTGCCATCTTTGTAAAGTTTTCACCATTAAAACAACTAGAACGGCTGAAGCTATTTATGGTGTTTTATTATATTCTTCTATTCCTTTACTTGTTTTGGTCATCAGACTGTTGCCATTTTGGGACAATGCCTTGAAGAATTTTTGTCAAATGAACTGACCCCATTGCTTTTTATTTTTTAAGCCCGGCATTTGTATTAGTCTCTTTTTGGCAAGTTATGGGTGTAAACACATCCACACATAACCAAGCTGCATCTCATCTGGACTAATTCTCCTCCTATTAGTTGGACCATGACTTTCTCCATAACTTTCATCACCTGATCCAACAATTTGATAGCTCTGTAATTATTTCTATCCAAGGTATCACTTTTACCTTTGTAACAGTCGACTGCTGTGCTGCTACACCAGTCATTAGGTATGACTCCTTTGTGAATCACCTGATTTACAATATGGGTGACTAGACCATAACCTACACTGCCAGATATTTTAAGCATCTCAACGGTGATTCCTGAAAGGCCAGGGGTTTTTCCATATCTTCATGTCCTTAATTGCTTAATTTACCAAAGTACTGTTGATTCAGGTAGCAGGTCCCTCACTTGGGTCAACATTTGGCAGACTCTCCTCCTCCAATACATTCTCTACATTCAGCAGTCTTTCATAATGGCATTTCCAAGCCTCTTTCTTTGCAGAATCATTAAATGAAAGTGCAGCATCATCCACTGCAGGCACCTTCCTCTCCTCTGACATCACAATTTTCTCTCACGAACTGTATTGCAATCCAAAACTCTTCAATTCTTTGGTCCTCATGTTGCTGAACATAGGCAAACTTCCTCTTTTCTGCTTCTCCCTTGGCTAGATATACCTGTCTCCTAGCCTCCCTTCTGGCTATCTGATACACCTTTCTGCCACTCCAACACTTCCAGGTCTTCCAGGCCTGTTTCTTTGTTCTAATGTTTCTGTCCTCGACAATGTTACATCACCACATTACCCTAGGTATGGTTGGGACTTTGCACCACCTGCAGATTTGGTTTGTGGCACTCAGCAAGCTATTGCACAAGAATTCCCAATTGCCCTCTATGTCACAAGTTTGTAGCTCCTCCTCCTTTTCATCAGATTTCCTAGTTAGGATGTCCCTAAATCACTGACCATATGAAGGATCTTTATGGTTCCAAATCCTTCTTTTTCAGATTGGTCTGCTTCCTGGCCTCCTTCTGGCCAAGAGTCTAAAGTCACTAATGACTAGTCTTTACTGGGGGACACATTCTACACCAGGGAAAGTTTTTCTGTTTAGGAGCAACCATGCATCCTGCAGCCTGGTGAGAATGCAATCGATCTGGCTAGCACAGTCACCTGATTGGTAGGTTATCAGGTGGCTGGTTAGCTTCTTGAAGTTGGTGCTGCAGATAATCACCAGTCAGGGAGTCCCCTCTCACAAAATTTCAGGCTTTGTGCCTATAATGGAAAAGGTTGTTGCTGTTGTTGTTGTTGTTGTTGTTGTTAAGCAACAAGACGGGTAAGGATGATTAGGTGATGGTCTAGGGCTTAGGGGTGGGAGACCCCAGACCTTGGGAAAAAAAACTTGGTCGTCTTGTAGTCGAGGGCTCGTCGTTGACACCCAACACCACTGGGAGGTGGCCCTTGAAGTTGCTGGAAATGGAGATCTCCAGGTCCATATTCTTGGACAGCTGTTGCTGCTGCTGCTGTTGTTGGGAAGTGTGTCGTGTTCTTGAGCAAAACACTTAATTTCATGCTTCTCTAGTGGATGGGAGAGCAGCAGAAACATTGGCATGTTAGCAGAAATGCTTTATGGTACATCTTCCAGATCTCTACATTCTGAGTCCAAATCCTACCTGGCTGGAGAAGGCAATGGGAAACCACTCCAGTTTTCACTCCTAGAGTAGTCATGGGAAACCATAGTTTCAGTAATCTTAACAGCAGCAGGTGAGGGCACAGGCCTTCCCAGGTTCATATAGAGACCGATAGACTAGACAGACAGACAGACAGACAGACAAACATACCATTCTTAAACAAGAATATTATTAAAAATGACTTCAAAGTTGGCAGTCCAGCTTTGAAGTCACTGTCAATAATATTCTTGTTTAAGAATGATGCATTTGTACTTTAATAAAAGTATAGAGTAACCCATGAGATTAATGTAAAATTGTTTTTATTATAACTGAACATAAAAAGTAATTGTAAAACATTATAAACGATATGTTAAAGAATTTCTTTGTTTTCTTATTATTTGGATCATACATATACATACATACATACATACATACATATATATATATATATATATACACACCACACACACACATATATATATATATATTATATATATATATATATATATTATATACACACACACACACACATATATACATATATATATATATATATATATATATATATATATATATAGATATATATATATATACATATACATAAACACACTCAAACACATACACACACACACACACCACACACACACACACACACATATATATATATATATATATATACATATACATAAACACACTCACACACATACACACACACAATAACAACAATAAAAAATACCAATGAAAAATTTGAATATGTTTCTTACTGTTTTATGCCTACATTAATATGATATGCACTTAATCTTAACTCACACACTACATCAATATCCATACATACACACATCCAAACACACACACACACAATACTCTAAGTAGAAAAATACAAAGAACTCCACTATGGTTTTTAGTATTCAATTTCTTGTTCTTTTCATTGTTGTTTTGTACAATTAGTGAACCAATAAAAACGAATGACTCTAATATTACTAAGACACTGTGCATGTCATTATTTAGCATTAATATGCATCTGGAATGGTCGGCTAATTCCATTGCACTCTTCTATAAATAGTGAAATCCTTAGTGACCTTTCACTTGGTGAAATTATTGATTGCATCAAAGCTGGAGTTATTGTTTGGATGTCATTCAGTATTGAAGTCATTTAGTCATTTGTATCAATAGATAACACGATCGTACATATGCATGTACATATGTATTTAATACAGGGTACATTTTCACAAAGACCAAGTTCTTTCAGAATCTAATATGCCATATTTTATATGCTGACAATTGTGATCTTGTAGCACATTCACTGATGTGTATGCAAACTTTTATGAATAAGATCTTGCAACCATGTAAGGCATTTGGATTAATCATTAGCCTTGACAAAATGGTGGTAATGTTTCAACTGGCTCCCAAATCACCCTATTGAACAATCAATTTATGTCAATAGACACAGGCTCGAAGTTATTGATAAATTTTCATGCAAGAAAAGTATGATCAATCAGCACTGTTCACTGGATGAGGAAATAGCTTCATGAGAAAATAGCTTCATGCATTAGGAAGGCAACTGATATTTTTGCCAGTCTCAAAGTACATGTTTGGTGTCTGAAAAGAATATAAAAAAAAAAGGCTCTAAAATTTCAGTATTCAATATAAGTGTCCTTATGATATTGTCTTACTCTTATGAAACTTTAGTTGTCTATTACAGACTCCTTAAAATCTTAGAGCAGTTCCACCAATGATGCTTTCACAATATTCTAGGTGTTCATTAGAGTCTGAAGTACTGCTACATACTGATGCCCTTAGCATTGAAACTGACATCTACAAACACAGACTCTGCTGGATATGCTATCTCAGTTGACTAGATGAATCCACAGCTATACGTTTTTTAGTGAACTGACATATGGTGTGAGACCATAATAGAAGTCAATATTGTAAGAAAGATTCTCTGACTCAATAAAAGATTGGAACAACTGACTGGGGATCTTCAGTGTGAGACTGCAGTAAATGACACAAAAATAACAAATGGTGTCAAGAAAGTTTCAGGAATCTCTGTTAGAATGATCAAGCAGCTAGAAATTTGTCGGTCCAACAGACACATTTTGTCAGTAATGAATGTGAATAAGCTTGCCTTTCCATAACAGGCACCACAGAGAGAAAGTAAAAAAAAATAATAAAATTTTTTCTGCTTGATTTCAATCATAGCAGAGGTATAGCCAGGTTCTAATGTCAGAGGGAACAAGCACATAAAAAGGCACCGTGACACATGCCAAACACTTTAAAGCTAATTTCTCTTATATTACATGGCATATTTCATTAGTTATAACGTACATAATTGTATTCAACATTCATTAATTTCATGTTTCAGTAACTATGTCATTATGTGTGAAACTTACAACTACTGATATAAATAAGAAAAAGATGAAACTCCACAGGATTGTCCAGTGTCTAGAGGTTATGACATCAGGGCTGGTCTTGATTCTTCAAATGTCAGCAGCCACCAACACATCACAGGCAATTGAGCAGACCAAAAACAAGAGAGACAAAACAAATGAGTGAGAGTCCAAGAGAGAGAAAGGCAGAGAAAGCAAATGTTTTTCTACTTACTTTCAGATATAGTAAGAAAAAGCAATGGTGTTAGTTTCTTTGTATTCTATTATTCTCTTTGAAAAGGGAGTGTCAAAAAGAGAAACAAAACTAACAAGTGAGAGGTCAAGAGAGAGAAAGGCAAAGAAAAGCATATTTTTTTACTGCTTGCCTTCCAGCTGTGTCAACATATTTTCTCCTGAAGTGCTGATGTCTTACTACAGCAGAGATCAAAAACTTGTTTATTCAAAGGTCTCAGAACTTTCCCCATAATCAGGCAGATTTAGAAGAGGAATGGGTATTTAGTCAATAATTTGCAAGTTTGTTTTAATGTTGATTCTGGTTCATTTACTGAAGAGTATATATTTTATCTTTTATTTCTTACGTCTTTCAGTCATTAGACTGCAGCCATACTGGGGTACGGTCTTGAAGAATTTTTAGTTGGATGAATCTACCCTGGTAATTATTCTATCAGTCTGTTTTGTTGAACTGCAAAGTTACAGGAACATAAACACACCAAACACAAGTTATCATGTGATGGTGGGGACAAAAATTGAAGCAAAGACACACACAGATATATATATATATAATATATATATATATATATGAAAGGCTTCTTTTAGTTTCCATCTACCAAATCCACTCATACGGTTTTGGTTGGCCTAAGGCTATAGTAGAAGACACCTGGTGAAGGTGTCACACAGACGGACTGAACCTGGAACCATGTGGATGGGAAGCAAACTTCTAACCACACAGCCACACCAGATTTTTAAAAAGATTTAATCCACGAAGAGTATTCTTGATCCTTTCTTAAGACCCACATTCAGTTATATGAACCCAGAGTTTTCTTGTTGACTAATTCACACTTGGGACAAAAAAAAAAAAGCAGCCAGCAAGTTTTTATTTCTTGCCTTAAAAAGTAGTTTTCATCCATTAATCCACGCCAATGCTTTAAAATCAAATCTTAAATATTTAAGATTATCTTTAATAAATGGTTATGTAAAAAAGTAAACTAGCACCTAAATTTTTTGTTAGAATTAATGCCTTGATTTATTCAAAAAGATTACAACCCAGTAACAGTTTTTATGCCTTCATTCTCCCCCTAAATGGCAAAAAGAGTCAATTAGCTCAGTTTCCTCTCTACTTTCCTGACCTTTGCAACAAGAAGTTTCACAGGTAAGAAGAATATTAGCAGTCTCAGAAAAGAGAAATCAAAGCTTGAAATGAAAATCAAAACCAAAGTCAGCAGCACAGTATGCTATCATTATTTTTATTCCAAGTATTATGGACAGTATGAGTGAATGACAGGATGTCTCATGCTGAACAACAATTTCTGTTTCCCTTTGTCATCATAAAAACACATGGACAGTTACTGGCTACAGCAATTTTCACAGTTTTTATTACATCTTTGACAAAACACAAAAATCTCAGAACCAGGTGATCTCTCTTTCTCTCTTTACTCTCTTTTACTTGTTTCAGTCATTTGACTGCAGCCATGCTGGAGCACCGCCTTTAATCGAGCAACTCGACCCCGGGACTTATTCTTTTGTAAGCCCAGTACTTATTCTATCGGTCTCTTTTGCCGAACCGCTAAGTGACGGGGACGTAAACACACCAGCATCGGTTGTCAAGCAATGCTAGGGGGACAAACACACACATATATATATATATATACATATATACGACAGGCTTCTTTCAGTTTCCATCTACCAAATCCACTCACAAGGCATTGGTCGGCCTGGGGCTATAGCAGAAGACACTTGCCCAAGATGCCACACAGTGGGACTGAACCTGGAACCATGTGGTTGGTAAGCAAGCTACTTACCACACAGCCACTCCTGCGCCTATGTAGTTACTCTGAAAACCTTTGACAGTCAACAAATTGATACAACAATTGATTACTGGAAAGCAACTTTGATTCAGTTCCATAATAGATCAGTGAAGAAAAATCATGATATATTGGAAAGGTTAATTCATTGTATAGAAATTTTGGCATGTCAAGAATTACAGTTTGAAGGACACTATGAAACAGAAGAATCAAACAATAAGGCTAGCTATGTGCAAAACAGTAGATTACATTTAGATTTTGTGAAGAAAAATGCCAACTGCACATTTTCTAAACTTTCAAATAATATTTAAAACAAGATAAATTAATTGTATAGCTGCTACAAGGGAAGGTGAAATTAAGGCAACGATAAAAAAAAAACAACATTTGCTACTGTTATGTTTGTTGAAACTGGACCTTCAAATGAAGTCTCATTTGTCACACATTTTGTGATTTGATGATAAGGAAAAACCTCAAGAAAGGTTTTGAAGATACATCGATGTCTGTAAAGACAAAAAGTTGCATCATTAACAGAAGTTTGAAAATTTGTTCCTGAATTCAACTGTGACCAAAAATTCACTGTACAAACTTATAATGGACTGAGCATGATGGTTGGGCATTTGAATGGAGCACAAGCAAAAATAAAGGAGATTTTTTAAGTGAACGCCAAATTTGTACATTGTTTTGCACATTCACTTAATTTGGTACTCTCTCAATCAGCTTCAAATATTTGTGAATGTAAAATTTTCTTCCAAACCTTAAAAGGAATTTGACATTTTTTCTCGAAGTCCATGGCTTGAATAGCCCTACTGGATGAAATCATTGAAAGGTAATCTCCAAAGTTATCTAAGACATGTTAGAACTATTCATCTTGACAAATATCCTTTTTATTCCATAAAATTATTGTGTTTTCTGGGGTATTTTCAACCACATTAGAATTGGAGTGCTTTAAAATTAGTACAGGCAAGGGAATTCATTGCAATCCTAGAAGATTTTCAATTTAAATTTGTTTGTGGTTTTCGAAACCATATTGAGTGGCTCAGAGACTTTGTCTTTGATTCTTCAAAAAAGTCGAGCTGCCAGAAACGTTAGCACGCCAGGCGAGATGCGTAGCCGTATTTCGTCTGCCGTTACGTTGTGAGTTCAAATTCCGCCAAGGTCGACTTTGCCTTTCATCCTTTTGGGGGTCGATAAATTAAGTACCAGTTACGCACTGGGGTCTATGTAATTGACTTAATCCCTTTGTCTGTCCCCTCTATGTTTAGCCCCTTGTGGGCAATAAAGAAATATATCTTGAGGTGTATTTGTGGGGCTGAGAACTTCAAAAAACAATTGGTTGATATTGCTGAGGTAGTGTAACTGTTGTATTAATTGTGCTGTGATATTTGGCTGGCTCTTAATTCTCTTCCTATTCAATTGTGCAAAAACTCTTATTTTCCAAAAAATTGAAACCTCTGCACTTAATGCTCTTAAATGTATCTCCTTTGTCTTTGTAACAGTCAAAGATGACACTTTAGTCATTCGAAATGATACCTCACTATACTAACTGCTTGAACATGTAAGTGATTAACTAGCACATTTTCTACTTCACCTGATATTTTCACCATCTCAGTGACTCTCCTTGATGGTCCAGCCTCCTTCCCTGCCTTCATATTCTTAACACTTCAAAGCATATAGCTGTCAACTTCAATAACAAGTCACATTGTTGGACTGACTTCCTGTAGTCCCTCCTGTAATCTCTCTCTCTCTCTTTCTCTTTCTCTCTCTCTCTTTCTCTTTCTCTCTCTCTCTTTCTCCTTCTCTTTCTTCCATGGTTTCTCTTCACAAAACAACCCAACCACTCATAGTAGCATTTCTGCCTTTCTTCTCAGTATCAGTCTCAGCAAGTGTGCAGCTGTCTTTTCTTTACAAACTACATCCTGATTCACACTAATAAACTGCTTTGAATACAGAACACCTCACACTTTTGATTCTTTTGTCACAAAACATTGGCAAATCTCTTACTTTCTGCTTCTCTCTTCACAAATAGAAAAACCCTAGTGTCAACATTCATTTCTATCAAATTGATTTTTTTCCTTGTGTTTCACACTTTCTTTCAGCCTTTCAAAGCTGGTCTCTTAGCTTCTACAATGGTATCTACCCCACCATTTCATCACCTTCCATTCGGCTGTAACCCACTCTATCCACAAATCTAGCCTGTTCTTTACAGCAAGGATGTCTGGTAGAAACTCCCATTATCTTTGTCTTAGTCCTCCTTCTCAAAATACTCTGTTATTCAGTACTTCTCTGAAGCCACATCTACCCAAGAGACCTTTCAGTGTCCAAACCTTTCATTCCCAGATGTGCTTCAGAGCCTATTTAACTCTTATCAGAAAGTCACTAATCAATAGACCTTGCTGACTGGAACATTCTTCACTAGACCAACATCCATCTTCAGAATATATTTTTTCTATAGTTCAATACATCTTATGTTGTGTACAGTAAATATTCAGTATAACATCCATCTGTCAAATATATTTTTTGCTGTAGTCCCATATTTAATTTCTGGTCTAATACTATGTTCAATATGTTCTCTGTTTTACCTTTTAACCCTGAACCACAAATACAAGACACAAAATACATTCTTTACCCACATTAAAATCATCCAGCAGTTAAAGGAATCATTGGAGCAAACATTTTTGTTCATTCATTTGAACAATAGTAATTTATTTGTCATTATTCTTTTCTTGTAATCCAGTAATAACCAGCTTATAATTTTTTTTTAAATTTCAGACATTTATGGTAAATATAGTTTTTCAATGTCAGAGACATATGAGTATGGCAGTTTTCATCAGAGTAATCTATTCTTCTTAATCTTCTCATCATAACCCTCATTATTTTTCTTATTCTATTGTTGTTGCTTTTGTTGTTGTTGTTGCTGTTGTTGTTGTTGTTGTTGTTTTTGTTATGCACATATCATCAGCCACTGAAGACATGCTCAACAGGTGAAGGTCAAGCAACTGACAAACAAATTTGCAGTATTGAGTAGAATATTTGCTGTAGCCCTTCTTTTATACCAAAACAAAACATGTGCATGATAACACTTGCAATCAGTTAAGATCAGAAGCAATGGGACTCACTGCTTGGTATTGCATCGGAGCATTTATTACCTCTGCCTTCTCTAAGGCGGAGGTATTGTTTTCAGTCATGTTTCTTTGTTTGCCTGTGGACAAGATATCTCAAGAACCACTGAATGGATTCCTTTCAAGGATGTTTGGCCTCGTGACTGGCACAAACTGATTAGATTTTGGGATCAATCCAGTACCAACCAAGGACTCTGGATTATTTTTCTGGTTTTTTAACTTAATTTTTGAGAGTGGTCAGGTTCATTTTTAGTATTTTTGTTTGTGAGAGCAGTCAAGTTTATTTCAGATATTCTCATTTTAAAAATCATCTCTGGCTAATCATTGAGAGGAAGTTGATGTTGCCTTGGCGGAGGTTCGCACTCTCTGGGTGCTCTTGTTATTATTATTATTGGATGAAATGCTTAGCAGTATTTTGCCTGTCACTCTGTACTGAGCTCAAGTTCCACTGAGGTTAACTTTGCTTTTTATCCTTTTGGGGTCGATATTTAATCTTCTGGTGACTACTAGCCCTCCTGCATAGATCAATAAGTTAGTGTCTTCTATAATTTTAGTTTCTGTCCTACTGATAACAGAATCTACTTTCCTAGTCATTTCTAGCAACTTCCTTCTGTCGGTGCCTTTTAATGCTAGCAGTCTTTATCTTACTTCTTCACTCATTACTTCCTGCAACTCATCTAAAATCTTATGATCTTCCTCATTTAAACCACTTAAATCGCTGGTACCAGTTGCCCCTTCCTTATTAGTAGCACTATTTTTATTTTGCCCTTTAGGTTCTTCTTCGATTTGAGCTGTCTCTCTTATGTTGTTGTTTGTCTTTCCCACTGCCTTGTCTTTCTTTTCCAGTTCTCTTGTGATCTCTTCTATCCCCAATAATGTCGTCCACTTTCTTCTCCAAATAGCATTAGCTTGATCTACTAATCTCTGCTCAGTCACTTTAAAGATACCCTTCTCTACCCAAAAGCACAGGTGTGGCTGTGTGGTAAGTAGCTTGCTTACCAGCCACATGGTTCCAGATTCAGTCCCACTGCGTGGCACCTTGGGCAAGTGTTTTCTACTACAGCCTCAGGCCGCAAAGCCTTGTGAATGGATTTGGTAGATAGAAATTGAAATAGCTCGTCATGTGTATGTGTGTGTGTGTGTGTGTGTGTTTGTGTGTCTGTGTTTGTCCCCCTACCATCGCTTGACAACTGATGCTGGTGTGTTTATGCCCCCGTAATTTAGCGGTTCGGCAAAAGTAGCCAATACAATAAGTACTAGGCTTATAAAGAATAATTTCTTGGGTCGATTTGTTCGACTAAAGGTGGTGCTCCAGCATGGCCACAGTCAAATGACTAAAACAAATAAAAGATTAAAAGAATCCATTTTCTGGAGCTGTACTAAACTGCATTTTATGCCTATTTCCTCTATCCATCTGTTCAAAAATTTTATTTGTGACCTAAACGTTATTGTTATTATTCAGTAGTCTTATTTTTATCATGTGCTTTGACTCCGCTACCAAGCACAGATCTGTGTGCCTTAAGTA
>NC_043016.1:23669467-23686967 GCF_006345805.1 Octopus sinensis | reverse complement strand
ATGGAACTTTTTTGCATCTTTGTTTGAAACCATCTCCTTAATGGTAAGAACTCAACAGATTAAAAATAGAAACAGAAAGCCGTATTCTATACAAGTATTTTAATGGGTATTCATTACAAATACCAGGATTTTGCAAATTGCAAAGAACCTTGTTTCAGATGGAATCAACGATCTTTCAGTAATCACTTGTACCAGTAGTACCCCAGGCTGTGTGTATCCCAGGCTGCAGGTAGAAGGGCAGGGGGTATTTCAAAAATAACCCAGTACCAGCTGTACAACCAGTAATGCCACTCACCACCAGTACCACCACTGCAATTATCGTCATTACTGTTTCAATTTAAAGTTTGTTATAGTCGTCTGATGGCATAGTTCTCTCTCTCTCCCCTCTTTCTTTCTCTCTCCTACTCTGTCTCTTCTCTCTCTGTCTTTCACTCTCATTTTCTCTCTCTTTTTCACTCCCCTCTCTCCCCTGCTCACCCTCTCTCAGTCCACTGCCATTTAATAACAAAGTCTTCAATCATTTTTCTGTTATAAAATGTTCATGTCTTATTGCAATCTCTATAAACATATCAACTGAATGTGTCATATTTTTTCTTCAGTGTCTGGTTCCAGTTGGCCATTGACAAATATAATTTTAATTTTCAGTTGATATGAATATTCTAAGTTTGAAATTACAAGAGTCAGATCAGCTTATTAGCTCTGTAATTGTTTTTAACTCAACTGAAAAACAACTTCATGATTAATTTTCTTACTCTGATAGAATACAAACCAGAGTAAATGCTATACTTTTCCATAGTTTCAACAGTGGTGTCATATATCAAGAGAAAGTAATTAGTAATTTTAATTATTTCAGCAAGTATGAATCAACTCTAAAATGTTTCAGTCTTATTATGATCTCATCATCAAAGTTTAGACTTAGCTGATCTTGTCGAAATATTGGGTGGAAAGGTGGAGGGGTGAGTAAGCTATTTCATCCTCATTTTTTATCATAGTCGTAGTCCATTCGATATGTGTTTTATATGTACCTCCAATGTCTTGTTTTGTCTGTCCTTGTGGTGTCTTCTCTTTATAAAGGCCATGTGCCTAAATAAAAGAAATCAAGCTTGCCAAGTGGGCAGTGATGGCAGAGACCCTTTCTGTGGAGGTAGTGCTCACTGAAGTCTGTTATGAATTGGAAGAGAAAATGATTCTGTGTAGTAGTTGGAGGAACTTTTTTTTCTGACAAGGGACCAAAGAGATTAACTGTAGTTCAAAAAATAGGATAGCTTGAGAGTTGTACAATGACATGCATGAAGTAATTATATGTATGAAATAATGTCGCATTGTTAAATAAATACTACCCACTTTGTTGTGCTGAATGTTTTAATAGATGTTGTAGATCATGCTTTTCACTTGAACACCTTCAGTACACCTATGGCTATTGTACATGGACATTGGTTTTAGTTATACGGAGAAATAAGGGGATATACTTAGAAGAGAAATTCCAGTCACTGCCTAGGTGTCTGTGTTGGGTCATGATTGAAGCACAGAAGCCTACTACTTTTAGGCTGCTAGGGATAGTAGGCTTGAAACTTGCAGGCTCTGACTAGTTGGGTAGAGGCCTATTTCTTTATTTGGCCCTATGGCCACAACACAGAGGGGGACACTACAAGGACAGACACAACACCACAACGGGGATATAAAACATAAAACTAATACGAATGAGATGTTATATAAAAAGAAAGAAATGAAATGGCTGCATTGGCCCCACTCCCATGCAGTACCATTTGAACTTTTATATACACTATTTACAATCGTTCTATTTTTCTATTATTTTTTCTTAATCATCTTTTTTTTTCCTCTTTTCCTATCTTTGTTTTTTGCATATGTTATGAAATTCCATTTAGTTTAGAATGAAGTCCACAAAATTTGGAGAAGAGGAAAAATTTTCCTGTGGATTTACTTCAGTGAGAGGATTTGTATGTTTGTGCATGTGTGTGCAGGCATGCACTCCTATCTCTCACTGCTTAACAGCTGGTATTGGTTTCTGTACATCTCTCTAACTAAGCAGCTTGAATTAAAAAAATACAAAACAGATGAATCTGGACAAAAAATTCTATCTATGTTCAAACTGACCTCTCACACTACCCAACAATATAATTCTGAAAATAAACTCATGTCTTTGAAATTTCAAAGCTACAAGATAATGCTTGATTAATTCAAATCAATGTGAATTAAAAAGCTTTATACTTGACCGAGTCAACTGAATGCTAAAGGGTTAAAATATTTATTGTGGTTAATTTAATCAACTAAACACTTCACCCAGCAATATTATAGCCCAATGATTGAAACAAGAAAAACAACAAAAGAAAAACAAGAATGTTGATATGTATATTTTTATTGTACAAATATTTGTTAGACACTTTCAGAAATTGTTGGGTAGCTTTGATAACATCATTGTCATCAAACTTCTTTGATAATGAGGTCATTGTGATGTCTGTCTTTCTTTTCATTTGGTTAAGTTCATGGCTGTTAAAAGTGCCATGGTCAAGGCAGTGCTCCAGAATGGCTGCAGCATAATCACTGAAACAAAAAAATTTTTTTAAACATTTTGAAGATCATCATCATCATCAACATTATTATTAGTATCATTATTTGTTTTTATTATTGTGGTGGATTGGGCTGAAAGGATTGAGTACAGATATCTTGCTCCTTGGCTGAGCCACATTCCCTTTTAGAAGCTCCACAGAGAAAGAAAAGTGAGGCTGGAGACGAAAGTGCTCTCCTCCAGCTTATCTCTCAAAATTGGTGACTGTGGTAAAAGTTATTAGGGTGAATAGTACTCTAAGCATACACCTGCAGATTGGAAAACAACAGGTGGCCAATGGCTTAGCCCTTTTGTGGTCAGGCTTATCCTGGATCTGTGGGGTTCCTTGATTGACCCCAGTTGAAGGCTCTCCTTGTATCAAGTGAACTACTTCATCTACATTTTCACACATTTTGTTTGCTATCAATACTTTTTATCTCATCTCTCCTCCTTCCCTGCCTTTCTTCCACTCATCTTTTTATCATCCTACCAGTGTAAATATATATTACACTTACATGAATTGCTGGAGCAACCTTCAACAGGCCTCTTTGAGAATGAGGACCCTATAATATCTCCGGTTAGGCCATTAAAATCTCCATTGAACACAATAGTTTGAGTCTCGTGGAGTTTCATCTGATCATGGGATCAATGTTAGTGGGGTTTCATTAAAACAAGCTTCCATTGATGCCTGTCTTCCATTGCAGTTGGTAGAAGTCAATGGCTGTTGAGTATATGTCATGGCAGCTCTCCATTGCTTTGCTTTCTGTTGTATTTGGTTCTAGTGATGTCACCAGGTGAATGAATTCATTTTCACTTGTCCAAGAATGTCTACTCAATGTCAATACTGCCTTTAGAAAGGGCCTCAGCTAAACCTACATTTTAAAAGGTAGTGTGTAATGTGGATGTAAGTTGGTATCATAGAAAGTGGAGCTGCTCATTTTAGATATGTATATTTGGTTCCTTAGCTATGTACAACATGTACTATCCCAATCTACCTACTATCTATATCTACGATCGGCATCACCCCTACCCAACTCTATGTCCCCAGCTCTAGTGTGATTCGTGTCTAGAGCAGACATGGATACAGTTCTTCTAGAGCAGCACAGAAGGAAACCTAACCTATGAGAACAATAGGATGACAGATTTCCCCTGCCCAGCTGAGCATCTACCCAAGCAGAAGAACAAGGAACCACAATACTCCTATTTGAGACAGATGAATAGCTGGCAACCCTAACTCTAGATATGCTTTCTACAGTAGGTGAAGCAGCCCTATTATAGAGAGATCCTGTTATAGAGCTAGGATCGGGAGCAACGGCATTCCTTTTCCTAGTGCACCGGTGGAAGAGCCTCCCGCAACCTTTCCTCAAAATAGAGAAAACGTTGACCAGATGTCGTCCGCGATGGGCTTTCGCGGACGTGGACGAACCGGGGGTCCTCAACATTACCTAACATTATCGAAAACACGGAATGAAAAAACGAAGGTTGAAAAATAGGCAGACTCAATAAACTGACGAAGTACAAAATATTTAACAGACAGACGATTAAACACAAAGATATCACAGATTCGTAATTAACTAGAGACCGGTATGAACAACCTTCTCGAAACGAATTCGAATCCGAAGTGAATTCGCAAAAAACCTTAGTGTTATTACGTCATAATCACTTCGTGAATTCCCGCTGACTTCTGTATTATTACGTCATAATCATTTCGTAAAAATTCTTCCGTCAATTCTAGTTGCTGACCTCTATGTTCTGAGTACAAATCCCGCTGAGTTCGACTTTGCATTCGTCTTTCTCAGGGTGGATAGCATAAGGATTGTCACGTACTGGGGTGATTTAATCACTTAAACCCCTTCACCAATTCTGAGGCCTGTACTTGTTGATAATGGAAATCAATATAACCTATATAAATAAAACTTTAATGCAATTTGCTGTAGCATAAAATTTTAAATCAAGTCACTTTTCTTAAATATCTACAATTAAATTACTATCTACAATTCGGTTTTATTAAACAGTTTTATTATTGTTAAATGCTTTCAAGTAAACGTTTGCAAAGTGTACCCAATCCTAAGTGGACTTGTCTGTCGATGTAACGATATTTTCCCCAAAAAATTTCAATGTTACCTATAATGTCCTTTGGTGCCACGAGAACAAAATAATATGGGATACCAACGTTAGACTAAAGAAAGATAAGATATACCGCGAGGTTTCCGATCTCCTCCACTATCGCCTATGGTTTTCCAACTCTACTCTTTGAAATGCATATGTTAAATATTATAAGATGTAATGACAATTATAAGTGAAGTTAATTTCGAAAAATTGCAATTTCCTGCCTCTCGTTTCATTTCATCAGATAACCAACTTTTTACTTTAAGTACCTTTGCATACTTTTAGATATTATTTACATTTTGTTTTCAAACGAGAGGTGTCTTACTTATAACAATGCTAGCTTCAGTAAACAAAAGCGTTTAGAGATGAAAGCAATAATCTGTGTAATAAAAGTTCTTCCTAACAGGCAGAAGCCTGAAATTTGAGGAAGAAAATTAATCGATTACATCGACCCTATATTCAATCGGTACTTAATTCATCGACCCGAAAGGATGAGAGGCAACTTTGACCACGGTACGATTCGAACTCAACACGTAAAGAACAAGAACAGATACCGCTAAGCATTTTGCCTGTGATATACTTCAATTTATGGTCCTATGTTCAGGCTGGTCTTTTCATACAACCCAATATATTGTATATATTGTATATGGCTAACTTACAGTTTACTAACCAAAGGCTGTAAACTGCGTGTTAATCGCGTTTTCCTTTCCAGAAGATGGTAATAATCCGAAACTCACCCTAGAGACTTTTCTTCCAAATTTTATCACGATAATCGTAATCTAGACCATCGAAAACGTATCACTGTAAAATTTCACTAAAATATATGCATTTATGGAGTCCTCTAAGGGAGATGAATGAGCATCCAAAACAAAAATCTAGTTTTTATTATCCCCACGTCATATAATCGTAAAGTGCACTATCTAAAATGTATCTCTGGAAAATTTCATTAAAAAAATATATGTATTTTAAAGAAAGTTATAGGAGGAAATATGCTGGGGTCACGCTTATGTAACCAAGCAGACAATGTTCCATGCAAAACTACCACTTTAGGCAGAAAAATCTGTAATATCTAAAGAAGGCAGAAAACTCGCTCGTTCTGTCTGAGGTTACATAAGAAAACGGGGATCATTTTTTTAACTAGGAGAACCTTAAAAAACAGTTGGATAAAAATAAAAATAAAACAGTTCATTTGAAAATCTTGCAGGACAATATTTTATTGTTTCTTTTAATATAATTTTTTTAGAGCGTTCACAGATTTGTAACAGAAAAAGAAAACGATAAGAAAAAAAAAAAGCCACGAAACAGGAAAAAATATTTCAGTTACAATGACTGCTATCAACTTCCACCTTTATAAAAGAAGCTTGAGGGCAATTGTTGCTATTATTTATTAATTGACCAGTGCTATCAACACCCACATCCAAAATGTCCTTAGTTCTATGATACAAATTATTTGTTTCTAAGAGATTTAAATAAAAAGCTTTCATTAAAATTTCATATTAATTTGTTCCAAACAGTAAGTAAATAATGACAGTCTTTTTTAACTAAATTCTTCATTATTTTCAAAATAATTTAAAGCAAAGACGTATTTCAACAGAAATATGTTAACGAAAAGATTTAAAATAAGCAAAACTGCAGAAGTGTGGGGCCTTTTTAATTAATTTTGTTAAACTAAACACTTTGAAACTTCGGATACTAGTTGAATGTGTCACGTAGATCATGGTTTACTCTTGGAAAAGATCCGAAATGTGCTGCACCCACTCTACTTTTTGTCTCCCTACAAAGTGTTCTTTAAAAAAATAATTTTTCATGAAATTTGTCAGGGATACGTTTTTAAATTTGGTATATAGATGTACTTTTTGACGCTGAATCTGATTTTTGGAATTCGTTTATTCAAGAAAAATTTAGAAAAATGTTACCACGGTTTAAAATTTTTTATAATTTTTATCTGATCAGAAAATAGGATTTTGAAGCTAGCATCGTATGGGTAATAGCTGTGTATTATAAAATGAAAGTAAACATTACAAGATGTTCAAACAAAGTGAAAGCAATTGCATATCATATAAAGAGAGAGAGAGAGAGAGAGAGAGATGAGTGAGGGAAAAGAGCAGTATGCGTAAGAGATAATACATACACAGAGAGTAATAAAGATTGTGGTAAATATATAGAGAGAAGGAAAGGCGTAAATAAGAAAGAGCTTGATGCTGACTGACAGAAAATTGAAGATTTGTCAATCAAGAAGTTGATATGCAAATTATATATCTTATTATTATTATTTATGGACAACCTCTTAGGGACACATATTTCAAAAATTGAATTCATTTGTCTCACTGTTTCAGACACGTTGGGGCATAAACACACTCACATAACCACATTCAATCTTATTTATCTTGTACATACAAGGAGGAACCCAAGAGTAACCAGAAACGTTCTCTGTGGGACAAGCCCTTTGTAGTTCAGGCTTCTCCTGCTAGAAGCCACTTGATGCGACCCTCAAAAATCAGTCTGCTGACTGGCATCGTCATGTGGTGCATCTTTGTTTTGCAGTGCTTCTCCCCTGTTTGTCAATGTTTTGCGATGGCTGAAACAAAGGAACAGTATGCTTTCGTGAAATTCTGTTTTCTGCTGAGGAAAATGGTGGCTGAAATGGTTCTCATGCTCCAAATAGCTAACAAGAAAGAATGCTGCCATGATCAAAACAGAAGTTTCATGCTTTAGGAATGGTCATATGCCACTTGAAGACCAATCTCATTCAGGGCAACCATCAACCCCTGAACAAATGCAAACATTTATGAAAATTCATGAACTGATCTTGGAGAACCATCACTGAACAATTGATGAACTAGTTATTACTAGTGAAACCTGGAGCTCCTGCCAATAAACTTTGAGTGAGGAATTGCGAATGAAGAGAGTTGCAGCAAAATTTGTACCTTGCTTGCTCACAGAATATCAAAAGCAGTCATGACTGAATGCTTGTCATGAACTGAAAGAACATTTAGAAGTTGATGTGGATCTTTTTTTTTTTTTTTTTTGAGGATCATCACTGGTTATGAAAGCTGGTTCTATGGAATTTGCATATGTGGAAAAGGTGAAGAAAGAAAATGAACCCGATTGTCCTTAATAAAGCCCTGATTTATAGCATGAGAAATTCCAATTTGTCCCAATATGAAATAGATATAATACTTGCTGTATGAACCCTGTTCGTTGATTTTGATGGTAGACTATGGAGTAGATTAGATAGGGAGAATGCTTTTGATATATCAATGGGTTCATCTGACTCTGTAGAGGTCACAGACCTAGTCAGGATAAATATCCTCTCATTAATCCAGTCTTCCTTTCTGAAAATAACAGGAGGTTTATATAGGGATGACACCTTTTGTTTCTGGTGAGAAGTAGGAAAGTACAATTAGAAAGGCATAGGAAATTATCTTCAGATTTTTTTTTAATTCAGGACTGAACATTACAATGGGAAAGGATTATCATAGAGTAATTTTTCTTGATGCTAACTTGTCTTGATACTGGATTATTTGAACCATTCCACAAGCCAAATGATCATATCAAGTACATAAATGTAGCATCCACCAATCCACCCTCGATAATACAGGGATTAGTTAAAAATATTTCTACAAGAATTTCTAGATTATCCACTAATAAAAAAATTTTTGAATCCCATGCAACTTTCTATAATGCTGCTTTAGATAGGGCTGGGTACTGTGAAAAGTTTCAATATATACAAGAAGCAGGCATACACAACACTGGTAATTCCTCCAATACTAATACACGTTGTACACCATCACAACGTCACAGTATGAGAACTCATTCAGATAGAGAATATAGGCCAAGAAGAATTGGTCAAAACAATGAACCACCTACAAAAACTCATAGATGCACACAATATAATAATCCAACTGCTTGTAACACTGTAAGTTGCTCCAATCCTGTACAACACAATTGGTCAAATAAGCCTAAGATAGGAATCAAGATGTCCTCCGGTTCAGTCCAATTTTCAATTCACATATTTCAACCAAGACCGCTAGAAAATTTTTTGCCACTTTGGACAAATGTTTTCCTAAATATAATTGATATCATGCTATTTTTAATTGGTATACTGTAAAGGTATCCTACACTAACTCAGGTAATATAGAGCAGCTTATTCACTGCATAAACAATAGTAAAATGCAACAACAATTCAATAACTCACCTACTGGATCTAGCAAACATAGGCATCTATATACGAATAAAGGAGATGTAAACCACAATGTAAAGCACCAATTATGGCCAAATTGTAATAGTAGAAATGCTTATGATATAGCTAATATGGTAACAACATCAGAAAATGAAGTTGGAACTGCCATATATTCAAATAAATATAATAAATGCTCATGTAGAGAAAAATCAAAATGCCCATTGGCGAACTTCTGTATGAGTACAAATCTTCTTTATAAATGTACCGGGCACACAAGAGAAGGGCTGTATGTTTACATTGGGCAGACAGTTGATTCATTTAAGAATCATTACTGAAACCATGTCTCCAGCTTTAAGACAATCAATAAGAGACATTTAACATCTTTGGTTGATTTTGTATGGTGATTGAAGGAAGGTACAATTAAGTACAACATAACTTGGTCCATAGTAAGGCACACAGAACCATACAATATAATTTCCAGGAGATGCCAATTCTGCTCCAGGGAATCCCTGTCTATTCTGTGAACCAATGAGAAGATCATTAATAGAATTTCTGAAAGTCTCTCAAAATGCCTACACGCATATAAATGTACTTTCACACAATGCATTGGGAATGAATTGGGGTAACTGTTAATATAATTTACTTTAAGGTATCGATGAATTAAGTTTAGCATTAACCTCCCCATTCTTATAAACACCAAGTAGCTATTTACCTCACTTTGTGATTGTGAGTGCACCAATCCACATGTGTGAGTGTGCTTACATTTTCATGGATGTTTGTCTGAGTAAGTGTACACATATCATACAGCTTGTATGAGGATGCTTATACATCCATATATTTTAACAACTATTTTTAACACTTTCCTTGCTGTATTGCATGTTCATTTCTTTTTTGCATTCTTTTATTTGTTTCAGTCATTTGACTGCGGCCATGCTGGAGCACCACCTTTCTGATTTTATTTTTGATCTTCTATATAAATGAAGATATTTCCTTTGTTTTGCTGCTTGTCTTTCTAAGAAATGAGAAGATACATTGTGGAACTGTTATTTTAACAAGTTGTGTCTTTTTATCACCTGATAAGACACATCTGCACTGTCAGATGCTCCTGAACCAGTTGTTGAGTGTCCCACCCATGAGGGATCAATGCTAGATGTGTCAAAACGATTGCTGTGATTAACAATAAATTCTCATATATTCCATCTTCTGTCTTTTATTTACCATATATATATATACATGGTGGGCTTCTTTCAGTTTCTGTTTACCAAAAACTCTCACAAGGCTTTGATAAAACTGAACCCAGAGCTATATGGGTGGGAAAAAAACTTTTTACCAGTCATGCCTGCATAGAGAAGGAGAAGGAAGTAGAAAGATAAATGATAACAGACATAAGAAATGTATATATATATATATATATATATATATATATATATACTACCTTAAAAACCACACTCCATACAGACTTTTCATCTAGCTTCTGCTGAGGGCTAATTGTGTCTGCAGCCCAAAACTAAAGAGAGCTAAATAGCATGACTATAATAAGTCTATAATGACTATATGCCCCAATGGTGTTTGGTCAGAGGTTAATTCTGTAATACAATCATTCTATTGTTCCAGTCCAAAGTTGAATTCCAACTGTTGGCCAGTTTGTTCCAAAGTTCTCATCTCAACATGAAATTAATGAAGCAAATGTCATTTATCTCCCCCTTGATCTCTGACGTCATCTGACAAACACCACCCAAAAATTGCTAGAAATAACAACCCAAATGCTTTTAAATCAGATCCCAATGTTAGATGCTCAAGAACCAAATGAAGAGCAAATTTTCAATCCTAGTATCATCCTGATTCCTAAAAGGTATATGTCTATGTAGAGCAAATGTAGATTGATATATATATATATATAGGGCTCCCAGATCGACAGACAGAATTTCACTTTTATTATTATAGATATACACAAGGCGGCGAGCTGGCAGAATTGTTAGCATACTGAGTTCGAATTCCACCAAAGTCGACTTTGCCTTTTGTCCTTTTGGGGTTGATGAATTAAGTACCAGTGAAACACTGGAGTTGATGTAATTGACTAGTCCCTTCTCCTCAAATTTCGGGCCTTGTGCCTTTAGCAGAAAGGATTATTGTAGATACACACACACAGAGGTATATAATTATATATCATCATCATCATCGTTTAACGCCCGTTTTCCATGCTAGCGTGGGTTGGACGGTTTGACCAGGGTCTGGGAAGCCAGGAAGCTGCACCAGTCTGATCTGGAATCAGGATGATACTGGTAGTGTTTCTACAGCTGGATGCCCTTCCTAACACCAACCATTCCATGAGTGTAGTGGGTGCTTTTTATGTGCCACCGGCACAGGTGCCAGGGGAGGCTGGCAATGGCCATAATCAGTTGGTGCTTTTAATGTGCCACCAGCACAGGTATCACAACTACAATTTCCATTTGATTTTTTGATGTTGATATACTTGACTCAATAGGCCTCCTCAAGCACGGCAGGTCACCCTACAATCCAAGGTAAGCACGGCAGGCCATCCTGCGATCCAAGGTACTTTGGATGGGCTGGGGCTGCTATGTGAAACTGGTGCAGGAAACAGCCATGAACTCATGTTATTTGTCGGGTCTTCGCAGTCACAGCATATCTCCAGAGTTCTCGGTCTTTCGTCATTGCCTCTGTGAGACCCAACTTTCGAAGGTCATATATATATATATATATATATATATAGAGAGAGAGAGAGAGAGAGAGAAAGAGAGAGAGAGAGAGAGAAAGAGAGAGAGAGAAAGAGAGAGAGAGATACATAAATAGATATACACACACACATATATGCATACATACAACATACATACATACATACATATATATATACATAAATATATACATACACAAATGCAATAATATATATGGATGCACACGCACACACACACACACACACACATGCAAAATCATATTCAACATGTTTAGGAAAACTTGTATGTAAGAAGGCCTTCTGCTACTGGAAAAAATTTTGCTCTTAGATATGTGTAAACACACAAATGGGGAGTGAATGTCATTGCATCATAGGATGCATGAGTTTCTATGTTGTTTCACTTAGTCTACTATACAAATCAAATCTGTCACTCACAGCCAAACAAGAATGAAATTATTCCCATTTAAAATAGCATTCAAGTGTGTTGAATGACTTTACATGAATATATTTCCTTCAACAATATTTTGCGTGATTACAGACAAGTCTGGCAGACTGTCAATAGGCAACTCACAGAACTATGTCCAGACCATGCAACAACACATCAGTAGCATGAGAGAAATTGCACCACAGGAACATGAAAGAGTGGAAAAACTCCTCAATGCACACATGGGAATGTGGTACAACATACTCCAACCCAAGAAACAGATTGCACAAAATTTCCAAGCATTCAACAATGATGTTCCTAAGCTATACAGGTTACATAAAGACCATGAACCCTATGTAAACCCTGTTATAGGTCCCCCAACCCAACCAGTTTGTGGAGTGAATATCTCCAGCGATTATAGACTATCCTACTTCCTCTCACAGGTATTGTTACCACTCATTGAAATGTCCCCAGGTGTCTGTGTGAGCCAAGAGGATCTTCTCAGTAGAATCAGTGGTTGTAACCACTCCAACGACCTCACAAGTTGTGCAGTGGGTAGTATGGATGTAATTTCACCCTACCCATCTATAGACATAGATTTTGCTGAGGAAAAATGCGTTGAGATTATCTGTGAGAGTGAAGTAGAGTTCCGTAAGGTCAACATGAGGGAACTGGGCCACCACCTTAAACTAACCTATGACTGTAACTACCTAGACAACCATGACCTTAGTAGATTCTGCCCCACCAGGCCACAGAGGGGAAGGCCACCCACCATCACCTCAGCAATGAAAAAAGCACCACAGAGCACTGGAGTGGCTGGACTATATCCTCCCAGGGCCCTGAGAACAACAGTCAGGGGAAAAGAATGATTGCACATGCAACAGATGCTAGCATAAAAAACCACATAGTAAAGTTTAACAGGAATTTATACATGCAGGTTCAAGGTGCAGCTATTGGTGTCAGTATGGCTGGAGATGTGGCTGGCCTCTTCATGATCTGGTGGGGCAGAAAACTTAAGCAATCTTTAGCGGAACAATCCACAACTGTTTTACTTTACTGTAAGTATGTAGATGACATTAACATTCTTGTTAGAACAAAATCTAGAAACATTGCAGAGAAACTAAATGACCCTTGAGACAATATGACAACAAAACACAGTCCTCCATACTCTAACAACAAGCCAAAGACCAATATGGAGGCACAGTGGGACAACTTGACAACCGCATTTTATCCAAGCACCCAAAGGACACAACACTCAGATGAATACAAGAGTACATCCTCATAAATGAAACATCCCCAATACTAAATAAGAAATATATGAAGGTAGTCATACCCCAATATTCACAGTTTATATATACACAGGTAGAGATGTTAGTAGGTTGTTATGTAGATGTGTGTATGTATATATATATATATACATATACATATATGTATATATGTATGTATGTATGTGTATACACACACACACACATATATATATGTGTGTGTGTGTGTGTGTGTGTGTGTGTGTAGGTAAATAGATCTGTAAGTAAACAGATAGAAGGGTACATAGGTAATATGGACAAAGAGGCACACACAAGGAGACAGAGGTACACACACAAATGCACATGCACACACATACAAACACACAAACAAGCAAATAAAAAGAATGCAGTTCTGAACAGAGTCAACGACAATTGAAGAGGTTGCAAGATGCAATGAAAATTTAAGTAAAAATAAATAAGTAAACGAGTGACAATTGAACCGGTGAGTGTGTTAAATAATGAGGCACTAAACGAGAATGACTCTCCCCAGACACAATAATATATATATATATACACACACACATATATACATATATATGCATATACACACGGGCACACACACACACACATACACACATGCATATACACACACAATACACACAACATTATCATGTTGTATGTTGTGTGAGCATACAATTAGTCAATCGTATTACAGTTTAATATTTATTGCATTGAACTTTGAAAACCCTAAATCCACATGCATTAATGTATAGCCTTACACTCTGTTATATCTATAACAAAATTGTTATAATTGCTATAGCACACGGACAGAACAAAATGTATTAGAACAATGGTTCTCAACCATTTTTTTTTTTAACTATGGACCCCTTTGATTTTATTCTGTTCTAGTGCAACCCCAAGCCATTCAATAATTAAAAACTAGTTTTATTGGTACGGCTTTCAAAATTCCTATTCTGTTTTTTCATGCATTCACTTGTGTAGTTTGAACTGTGTAAAACACTTGAAAAAGAAACTTACCTGTTTCTTGCAATGATACATCTAAAGCAAAATTTTTTCATGGACTCTTAAATCCACAATTTACTATTTTGCTTATGTGAAGCCATAAAAATATCAAAATATATCATATTTTCATATATATTTTATATGAAAATGTCATATAAAAATATCATATAGAAACCCCCGGTATCATATGGATCCCAGTTGAAAACCACTGTATCAGAAGGAATAACAGAAAACAATATCAATATCTTGTTATTTTCATTCCCATGTCTGTTTCAATAATTCTTATATCAATGCACCAGTGTACAAGATGTATGAGAATTATATCAATCAGCCACAGCATGCAGCTGCTTCTTCAAGAAATCAAACTGTCCCAGTCTAACTCATCTGAAGAAATGGTTGCAAGGGAAATTCCAGAATTTCCATTGGTTCAAATAGTGTGTGTGTGTGTGTGTGCATGCATGCATGCACATGTGTGTGTATTATAATAATGTTTGTTATAATAAAAACAATTTGACATTAAACAATACTTTTTTGTAGAGTACATATTTATTATTTTTTAACAAGAATAGTGTTGACAGTGACTTCAAAGTTTTAGCCTGCACATGTGTGTTTGTGTGTGTGTGTGTGTGTGTGTTTATCTATAGTAGGAATGTGTACTGGAAATTTTTTGTAGGTATTTTGGTTGAAAGTAGACCTTTTAAATAATTTCTGCAGTACCTGTTCAGTGGAAATCTGTAATGTTAATCTTTTTTTTGTGTGTGTATATTATTGGAATAATTTGTGGTGATAGAGGGGCAAAAGTAGCTGAGATAGTGTCAAGTTGTCAAAAAATCTTTTGTAAATAAACACATTTAATTGCAAAATTTTATATGCGGGTCTGAACTTTGACCAACAACCTCCACATTTTCCATTAGTATTCAAATAAAATTAACAACAACAATTAAACTTAGTTACAAATCTGCTGATCATCTGACCTTTCTACTTACCTAATTATTTTTGTGAACCCTAAGAAAACTCAAGACCTAAGCTGACACACTTAAATAGACACACCTGATTACAAAGTTCTACATGTATGACTTCATTCTGAACAATAACACAATACCAGATTTAATCAATTAAAATCATCCATAATATCTTACTCTCAGAACCTACCCTACAACTTAATAATCATTCAGCAGAACTCCACCTACTATTAGGTACTTAAATTGAAGCACCTTGCTAGGTCGGTATAATCTGCATACCCAAACAATATTAATTGAATATTAAATATCAAGACTCCATGCAGGGGTTTTTGTACTTGATATTCTTGCTATGGGAGTTCCATTATTGATGTAAGTCATCATCATCATCATCATCGTTTAATGTCTGTTTTCCATGCTAGCACGGGTTGGACGGTTCGACCGGGGTCTGGGAAGCCAGGGGCTGCACCAGGCTCCAGTCTAATCTGGCAGTGTTTCTACAGCTGGATGCCCTTCCTAACGCCAACCACTCCGCGAGTGTAGTGGGTGCTTTTTACGTGCCACCAGCACAGGTGCCAGGGGAGTCTGGCATTGGCCACGATCGGTTGGTGCTTTTAATGTGCCACCGGTACAGAAGCCAGTCAAGGCGGCGCTGGCATCGGCCATGTTCGGATGGTGCTTTTTATGTGCCACCGGCACAGAAGCCAGTCGAGCCAGCGCTGGCATCGGCCACGTTCGGATGATGCTTTTTATGTGCCACCGGCACAGAAGCCAGTCGAGGCGGTGCTGGCATCGGCCACATTCGGATGGTGCTTTTTACGTGCCACCGGCACAGGTATCACAACTACTATTTCCATTGATATTTATTTCGATGTTCATGTACTTGACTCAATAGGTCTCCTCAAGCACAGTGGGATGTTCTGGAATCCAAGGTACTTTGAATGGGCAGGGGCTATGCGGGACTAGTGCAGTCACAGCATATTTCCTCCAGAGATCTCGGTCTTTCGTCATTGCCTCTGTGAGGCCCAGCGCTCTGAGGTCATGCTTGACTACCTCATCCCATGTCTTCCTGGGTCTACCTCTCCCCCTGATACCTTCAACTGTTTGGGAGTGGCACTTCTTCACACATCTCTCCTCATCCATCTGCAGTACATGACCATACCATCGCAAGCATCGCTCTTGCACACCACATCTGATGCTTCTTATGTCCAGCATTTCTCTCAGGGTGGTTACCCTCTGTCGTGCACGCAAACTGACATTACACATCCAGCGGATCATGCTAGCTTCATTTCTTTCAAGTCTACGCATGTCCTCTGCAGTCACCGCCCATGTTAAAGAAATGGTTGTATCCTCCAAGTTTGAAGACTATGCAGTCATCTGATGAGAACAGTTTCTTTCAAATGATATAATGTTTCCATCAATCAATCAAAGGAGTTGCTTGAAACAGCCATAATGAATTGACACCTGTACATATTTATTACTCACCTATGATATTCTTTTATTTGTTTCAGTCATTTGACTGTGATCATGCTGGAGCACCACCTTTAGTCAAATAAATTGACCCCAAGACTTATTCTTTGTAAGCCTAGTACTTATTCTATCAGTCTCTTTTGCCAAACTGCTAGGTTACGGGGACATAAACACACCAACATCAGTTGTCAAGCAATGGTAGGGTAAGAAATACAGACACACAAACATATGTATACATATATATATACATATACACACACACACATATATATATATATATATATATATATATATATATATATATATATAAGATGGACTTCTTTCAGTTTCCATCTACCAAATCTACTCATAAAGCTTTGATCAGCCTGAGGCTATACTAAGTAGACACTGCCCAAGGTGCCATGCAGTGGGACTGAATCTGGAATCATGTGGTTGGTAAGCAAGCTACTTACCACACAGCCACTCCTGTGCCTACATATGTGTGTGTGAGTACACAAGAAGCTTCTTTTAGTTTCCATCAACTAAATCCACCCACAAAATTTTGCAGAGCTCAATGCTATCTGAAGCATCTATCAGAAATGTGTAAATCATCCTTATCCTACGTCAGTTTTCTATGCTGGCATGGGTAGGACATTTTAACCGGATGCAGTGTGTTAGAGGACCGTGTCTTCCTCCAATTTCTCATTTTATGCATGGATGTTTAAAATTACAACAAACTTATTTATTATAGTACCATTAAATGTGTGTGTGTATGTATATGTATATACATATTACTACAAATTAACGAGGTCATCAGCAGGAAACTGAAATACCTTAGTTCACAGAGCAGT
>NC_043016.1:23646967-23664467 GCF_006345805.1 Octopus sinensis | reverse complement strand
CCTTGGACCGACCAAAGCCTTGTGAGTGAATTTGGTAGACAGAAACTGAAAGAAGCCTGTTGTATATATATGTCATCATCATCATCATCATCGTTTAGCGTCCGTTTTCCATATATGCATATATATGTGTGTGTGTGTGTGTGTGTTTGTGTGTCTGTGTTTGTCCCCCCAACATCGCTTGACAACTGATGCTGGTGTTTTTACGTCCCCGTAACTTAGCGGTTCAGCAAAAGAGACTGATAGAATAAGTACTAGTCTTACAAATAATAAGTCCTGAGGTCGGTTAGCTCGACTAAAGGCGGTACTCCAGCATGGCCGCAGTCAAATGACTGAAACAAGTAAAAGAGTAAAAGAGTATTAAAATTATTAAGGCAGCAAGCTGACAGAATCATTAGCATGCTGGGTGAAATGCTTGGCGGCATTTTGTCTGCCATTAAGTTCTGAGTTCAAATTTTACCAAGGCTGCCTTTGCCTTTCAACCTTTTGGGGTCGACAAATTAAGTGCCAGTTGGGTACTGGGGTCAATCTAATTGACTGGTCCCCACTCCTGCAAAATTTCAGGCCTTGTGCCTATAGCAGAAAGGATTATTATTAAAATTATTATAGAGGAAGCAAGCTAGCAAAATCATTAGCACACTGAGCAAAATGCTTAACAGCAGTGAACTTTGCTTTTCATCCTTTCAGGAAATAAAAGTACCAGGTGAGCACTGGAGTTGATGTTATCAATTTACCCATACCTCCAAACTTGCTGGCCTTGTGCCAAAATTTGAAACTATTATTATTTTGATCATTATTATTATTATTATTATTATTATTATTATTATTATTAAGGCATCAAGCTAGCAGAATCATTAGCATGCCGAGTGAAATGCTTGGCAGTATTTTGTCTGTCACTATGTTCTGAGTTCAAATTCTGCCAAGGTCAACTTTGCCTTTCATCCTTTCGAGGTCGATAAAATAAATACCAGTTATGCACTGGGATCAATATAATTTGTTTACCCCACTCCTCAAAATTGCTGTCCCTGTGCCAAATTTGAAACCATTATTATTATTGTTGTTATTATTATTATTATTATTATTATTATTATTCATATAATTATTATTATTATTATTATTATTATTATGGTTCATATAATAATTATTACTACTACTACTACTACTACTACCATCATCATCATCATCATCATCATCATCATCATCATCATCATCATTCAGTGGTACTTTGCCAAACTGTTCGGGGTGCATGGTATGTCGAGGATGGAAGTGGATTTCACCTCCAGCCTCAACAGTATGCTGTGCCTTTTGGCCAGGGATTCAGAGTTCCGTGAAATGCCAATAACAGCCAAAGACATGCAGGATGCGATAATGGGTTGCACAAGAGAGAGGTCTCCGGGCTGCATGGTCTGTCCTTCAAGCTCTATCTTTATATGCCAGACTTGTTCAGTAATCTCTTGGCAGATGTCTACCACAACTGGCAGCCGAATGGAGAATATCCTAGCTGTCCCTGGAGCTGTACTAAACTGGGTTTTATGCCTATTTCCTCAATCCATCTGTTCAGACCCTTAGGGATAGTTCTCAATGCACCTATAACTACTGGGATACATTTTACCTGCATTTTCCATAGTCTCTGTAATTCAATGGCTAGGTCCTGGTACTTTGTTATTTTTTCTATACCTCTCATATTGATTTTTTCATCATTTGAAACTGTAAAGTTAATTATCTGACATTTACTATTCTCTTTATCTACTACTATTAAATCAGGCTTACTAGCTTCAATTACTCTGTCACTCTGAATGATAAAGTCCCACAACATCTTGTAGTTCTTACTTTGTAACACTTTACTAGGTTTGTGTTCATACCATTTATCAGTATGCTCAAATCCTAGCTTTCAACATAATTCCCAGTCGATTACTCTCCCTAGGTTGTCATGTCTTTTCTTGTATTCTTTCTGTGCCAGCATGCAACATTCACTTACTATATGAGTAACACTTTTCTCTTTTGATTTGCATAACTTACATTGGGAATCTACTTAGTTATTGTCTATCTTGGCTTTTATCCAATTAGTGTTTAACGCTTGATCTTGTGCAGCTACTAACAAACTTTCTCTCTCCATTTTCAGCTCTCCTTTCTACAATCATAACCGTGTCTCACTACTACTGTTTGCTGCAACTATCTTTGGAAATCTACCATGCAATACCTTCCCCTGCAAGTCAGATAACTTCTTGTTTTTTTTTTTCTTGTTTTCAACTTCATTTGGGTTTTTGGTTTCCCCATGTCTTGTTGTGACTTTAGCAGCTTTTAGTAAACTTTCTTCACTATTACCTAACAGCAGTATATATCTACTCTTCAGAAACTACTATGACGTGCTGTTTCAACTCTCCTATTACTATCCCAGATCATTTCTCTTTGATTAAGTATCTTTTCTCAAGGGAAGATTTGCATCTTGTGTTTCCTAACTTGTTCAGTTTTCAGGCTTCTATTCTACTCAGATCTTGTCTTAAAGTTTTCACTTAATTTTGTAGTCTCTTTTTCAACATTTACTCTTTTCTATTCTTTCTTTGTGGAATATTTAATCTTCTAATAACAACTACCCCTCCTGCAGAGATCAATAAGTAGTGTCTCTTATGTTTTAGTATCTATCCAACTGATAAGAGAATCTACTTTCCTAGTCATTTCTAGCAGCTTCCTTCTGTTAATGCCTTTTAATGCTGGCAATTTTTTCTTACTTCTTTACTCATTACTTCCTGCAACTCATCTAAAATCTTCTGGTCTTCCTCATTTAAATCACTTAAATCGCTGATGCCAGTAGTCCCTTCTTTATTGGCAATGCTATTATTATTATTTTTTTTAGGTTCTTCTTTGGATTAATCTGTATCTCTTATGCTGTCTACTGGGGTTGATTTAATTGACTATCCCCTACCCCAACTTTCAGGCCTTGAGCCTTTAGTAGAAAGGATTATTATTGTTATTATAATTAAACAGAGAGCAATGCATGCCACCAAAGTAACACCGAGTTACAAATATACAAAATTAAATTTCACACAATATAATATATATATAAAAAATTAGAAAAAAACCCACCTTTTATCAATTCAAAATGAACAATTAAATTACACCATCTAGAAAATTACTTATAATAGAAAAGTTAAAATTAAAATAACAATAGAATGTAAAAGATGAAGTAAATTGCAAAAGTAATAAAAACGTATAGAATTTACTTAATCTTTACATTTTATTCTTATTTTAATTTTAACTTTTCTATTATATGTAATTTTCTAGATGGTGTAATTTAATTGTTCATTTTGAATTGATAAAATATGTTTTTTTTTTGTAATTTTATATATATATATATATATATATATATATATATATATTGGCTTCTTTCAGTTTCTGTCTACCAAATCCACCCACAAGTCTTTGGTCAGCCTGAGGTTCTAAGAAAAGATAATTGCCCTAGGTGCCATGCAGTAGAACTGAACCCACATATATATATATATATATATATATATTAGGTTCTGTAAAATGTAAGCAACGTTTTGAACCATAAAGAATTTGTACCAGATTTTTGCAGAGTTTTGAATTTCTCTTAAACATTTTTTTGCAATTGTCTGATAATATAGACATAGACTTGCCCAAATGCATTAATGAATTAATGTTGATTTTTTTCACTGTTCTTACAATCATCTGAAACAGAACTGTCAATGTGTGATATTCAAGCAATTTTGCTATTCAACTTCAAAACAGGACATAAAGCAGCTGAAACTGCTTGTGATATTAACAAAACGTTTGGGGAGGAAATGACCAGTGAGTGGTCAGCTCGAAAATGGTTTAAATGATTTCACAGTGGAGACCTGAGCCTTGAAGGTTGTGAGTGTAGTGGACACCCATTTGTCATCGATGAGGATCAATTGAAAACTATCATGGAGAAAGATCCATGTAAAACCACTCGAGAACTGGCAAAAGAACTTCAAGTTAACCAGAAAACTGCATGCAACCATTTGCATGTGATTCGAAACTCAAAAAAGCTTGACAAAATTTTTTGACATGATTTGAATGAAAATCAGAAAATGCACAGATATGAAATGTGTTTGTCACTTCTCCTCTGTAACCATTTCTCAGCCGTATTGTAACTTGCAATGGAAAGTGGATTCTTTACAATAAGAAAATACGTTCTTTGCAGTGGTTGGGCCAAAATGAAGCACCACAAACCTTCCCTAAACTCGAGCTCTCAAAAGAAGGTTATGGTGACTGTTTGGTGGTGTACCGCTGGACTCATCTGCTATAACTTCTTAAAACCCAGAAAAACTATTTCTACAGAAACATAATGCCATGAAATGCCCAAAATGGACGAAAAACTGCTATTTCTCCGTCCCAGACTGGTCAACAGAAGAGGGCTAATCATTCTTCATTACAATGTTCGACCACACATTTCACTAATAATGCTCCAGAAGTTGAGGGAACTTGGCTATGAAGTTCTTCCCCACCCAGCTTATTTTCTATACCTTTCTCCTACTGATTACCACTTTTTCAAGCACCTTGGTGGTTTCCTGCGAGAGAAGGAGTTCAAAAATCAAACTGATGCTGAAAGTACATTCAAAAGAGTTCATCAGCTCCAGAACTCCAGATTTTTATGTTACCGGAATAACAAACTTGTAATTTGTTGGTAAAAATGTGTTGATTGTAATGGTACTTACTTTGATGAATAAAATTTCCGCATTGTTGAAATATATTGTGATGAATTTCATGTTTCAAATGTTGCTTACTTTTTACTCAGCCTGCTATATATATAAATATATATATATATAAATATAAATATATATATATATATATATATATATATATATATATATATATTCGTACTCACATGCATATATTTGTGGGGTGGAGGAGGAGGAGGAAGGTATTGTGGCATTCAGCATCTCTTGTGCAAAAGAAAAATATAAAACTAAAAAAAAAAAAAAAAAAAAAAAATTAAAAACCATATGAAACACCGCCGAAAAAAGCTGAAGACATTATCATCATCATTACTAACAGTGATAAAGTTGTAACCATAGCAACCTGGATTAAAATAAGAAAAAGGTGAAAAAACAATCAATAAAGATTGAGATAGATTGATGAGATTAAACTTATATTGGTGGAATGCAATATATGTATTTATATATATGCTTGTATATATATATATATATAAATATGTGTGTGTGTGTGTGTATATATATATATATATGTATATATATATGTATATATATATATGTATATACATACATACATACATACATACTTACATACATACATACATACATACATATATATAAAGTATATACTGCAACAACATTAAAACTCAAATGACTGATGTTATTGTTTGTTACTACCAAATAGAGACATGCTTTATAATGGAAGTCAACTGTACTCTAGACATTAATATAATACAAAAAGAAAAATACAAGAATAATGTGTCTAGTTTGGGTTTATGAATGAAGGAACCAAAATATATTTCCAATTTTAACCCTTCTGGTACCAACATGCCTGAGATAATCATAATTAAAACCTTTCAAAAACATTAATTTATGTTAATTTATGTTCCAAGCTAATTTATGTTCCAAGCTAATTTATGTTCCAAGCAACAAATTAATAATTTTGATAAATTCTGGAAATTATTTTGATAAATTCTTCATTATTTTCTGAGCTAATTAAACCAAAAGTAGTGTATACCAGCAGAAATATAGCAACTGAAGGTTTAAATTCAACATTTGATTTTAAAAAATAATGAAAAATTCAGTAAAATATTTCAATGATTATGAAGCTGGTGCTAGGAACATGAATTAACATGAAGTTTTAATGTAAGGTTTTAATTTAGATCACTTTAACCCTTTTGTTACCATATATCTGTTTAAATACACACCCTTTGAATTAAGTTTGAAAATATAATACCTTTTTATTATACTAGTAGGTGTTTGGTACATAAATTAACACTTTTATTAACATATCCTATTGAAAAGTACTGCCTTTGTTTCAATTGATTAGGAAAATAGCGAAGAATTTAATAAAATAGCTGGCATTGTTAGGCTGGTGTTTAGGACATAAATTACTTGAGATTTTAATTTATATTCCTTTAAAATAGGAAATTTGGATCATGGAATCACAGGTGATCTTGAATGGGTAGGTATCAAAAAAAGTTAAAGGTAAATGGTTGTGTGAAGGATGATGAGAAGGAGAATGAGTGATTTTTTTTCTTCATTTTCATATTTTTACAGACACAAGCATAGCTATGTGGTTAAGAAATTCGCTTCTCAAATCTCAGTTTTGCTGTTCTGTACCTTGGCCAACTGTCTTGTTAGCAAATTTTGTAGACAGAAATTGTAAAGAATCTTATCATGTATAAATATGCATGCGTGTGTGTGTGTGTATGTGTGTGAGGGAGTGTGTGTGTGTGTGTTTGTGTGTATGTGTGTGTGTATGAGCCAAATTTCTCCTGTTGATGTGATGTTTTGAAACAGTTGTAGTGATATGTAATAAAGCATATTCAATCCATCTTCTCTTAATATTTATATATAGGCACAGGGATGGGTATGTAGTAAGAAGTTTGTTTCCCAACCACATGGTTCTGGGTTCAGTCCCACTGTGCATGGTACCTTCTCAAATGTCTTCTACTATAGCCTTGGGTCAACCAAAGCCTTGTGAGTGGGTTTCACAGACAGAAACTGAATGAGGCTCATCGTGTGTGTGTGCTGTGTCTGTCTTTGTGCCCACCACCACCACCACTTGACAACTTGTGTTTGTTTTTTTACATCCCTGTAACATAGCAGTTCAGCAAAAGAGTCCTATAAAATAAGTTCCAACATGGCCACAATCTAATGACTGAAAAAAAAAGTAAAAGATAGAAGGCAAAATATGCATTTATATACAGGGGTTAGACAAAATAATGGAAAGCAGACGTTAAACAATGATGATGGTGATATATATATATATATATATATGTATGTATATACATACATATATGCCACCTATATATATAATCAGGCAGTCATCCATTTAAGGTATTTCCATTATTTTGTTTCCTAAATTAACCAGCAGTGTTACTACAACAATCTGTATTTAGTTGTCCTATTTGTCTTTTATATCTGGAAGTTCATTCTGCTTTCTTAATGCTTTATTAATGTTTTAATCTCTTTTACTCTTTTACTTGTTTCAGTCATTTGACTGCAGCCATGCTGGAGCACCGCCTTTAGTCAAGCAGATCGACCCCGGAACTTATTCTTTGTAAGCCCAGTACTTATTCTATTGGTCTCTTTTGCCGAACCGCTAAGTAACGGGGACGTAAACACACCAGCATCGGTTGTCAAGCAATGCTAGGGGGACAAACACAGACACACAAACACACACATACATATACATATATATACATATATACGACAGGCTTCTTTCAGTTTCCGTCTACCAAATCCACTCACAAAGGCTTTGGTCGGCCCAAGGCTATAGTAGAAGACACTTGCCCAAGGTGCCCCGCAGTGGGACTGAACCCAGAACCATGCGGTTGGTAAACAAGCTACTTACCACACAGCCACTCCTGCGCTATATTCATAAATTTTGATAATTAGCTGTGCATCACACATCTTTGAGGTAAGTATCTCTAGAACACTGATACTTAAGATTGATTTGATTTTTTTCTTTCACTAACACCAAGTTTAAACAACTTCTCCACTTTCCTGCTGGAACTGTTTTGTTTATTGTTTTGTATTTGGAACTTAATTCTGTTATCTTCATTGTCTCATAATATTTTAATGTTCATAAATTCAGATGATTCGTCTGGCATTGCAACAGTCATAAGAAATGTCAATGCTCCTTTAGTAAGTGTTCATAAGCAATACCCGTAGTCTAGGCTGTGAAGTGATCCAATTTGGGTTAGAGTTAGGAACACTACAGTCTGAGGCCAAGGTGTGTTAATGCCTCCTCATGTTTACACAAAAAATGTTGTTCTTCATGAACTTCTGCAGTGAATCATACCTGTATAGTATTTTGGGAGTGATGAACATGATTTTTAAAAAATATTTTCCCGTTATTTTGGCATCTTTATTTTTCTTCCTTATTGTCTAATTATTAGCTTTCATCACCACCATACATACATACGTACATACATACATATATACATACATGCATGCATACATACATACAGGAGGAGGAGAAGGAGAACCCTTTGGTCATGAATGACCATGGGATTGCACCAAGAAAGTTACCCTCCGAGGCACAAGTCCGGGCTAGGTTATTTATGGAAGATCAGCAGTCGCCTATGCATACCACCCTCCTCTCTCCACACCACCAATGTTATCCAAGGGAAAGGCAAAGGCCGGTACAGATTGGCACCTGTGACGTCGCAACTCATTTCTACAGCTGAGTGAACTGGAGCAACGTGAAATAAAGTGTCTTGCTCAAGAACAGAATACGCATCTCGTTCCAGGAATCGAAATCACAACTTCAGGATCGTAAGCTCGACACTCTAACCACTGAACCATGCACCTTCACACATACATACATACACATATGCAAATTCATAATACTAATATTCTTAGATTTATATATGTACTAGCAGTATCGCCCGGCGTTGCTCGGGTTTGTAAGGGAAATAATTATATAAGCATTTTTAGAGATGTAAAGTATAATAGCCATCTCAATATGGCTAACCACAAAGGGGGAGGGGTGTTACTGCAGCTTTTTACGTTCTGAGATTTAATAATAAATTTTAGAGAGTTACTTCCCTTATATATGTCAAAAATGGATTAAAAATGGGAAAAATTGATGGTAAATTTTTTTTTAAATCGTAGACTCATCGTAGACGCGCGCTAATACCCAGACGGTCTCGATATGAATCACGACTATAAGATACCCGGTTTGGTTAAACTGCACCGCAAAATGTGGGAGTAGTTAGGAATCTAAATCGCAGGAGACAGACACACAACCTCACTTTTATATATAAAGATTTCCTCTATTTACATAATATTGAGGTCTCTTTCTTTCTTTTGTTATCTTACTGTTTTTACCAATATACATATATATATATATATATATATATATATTATATATATATAGTTACAGAGATGTACTTGCATAGCAAGTGACTTGATCTGAGATCGTGTGCTGGAACGAAAACAGTTGCAGCGTTGAAGGTGTTTATAAGCCATTTAAGAAACACACAAAAACCGTTAGATTCACTTCAACATTTAAATTTAATTTGTCAAAATATTTTCGTCGCTTTGAGACCGCGACCTGTTAGCACGATATTTTTGTCAGTGAACATGTCGCGGTCTCAAAGCGAGGAAAATATTTTGGCAAATTAAATTTAAATGTTGAAGTGAATCTAACGGTTTTTGTGTGTTTCTTAAATGGCTTACAAACACCTTCCACGCTGCAATATATATATACACACATATATATATATGTATGTATGTATGTATGTGTGTATATGTGTATGCATGTATGTGTGTGTGTGTGCGTGTCTGTGCTTGTGATTGTCCTCCACCACTGCTTGACAACGAATGTTGGTTTGTTTACATCCCTGTCACGTAGTGGTTTGACAAAGGAAACATAGAATAAGTACAATGCGTACAACAATAAAACTGGAGTTGATTCATTAAACTACAATTCTTCAAGGCATTGCCCCAGCATGGCCACAGACCAATGGCTGGAAAAAGCAGAAGAATAAAAGAATACATTCTCTGCTTTGGTCTTATGTTCAAGGCATGAGAAAGCTTGAGTTTACATGAGAAGGCCTAACAGACCTGGTAGAAACAGCAGCCAAATCTCCCTCAAAAAACACCTTACTGTCTTATGTATGTATATATATATGAGCCAATGAGGGGGACCTCTACATGGTAGCTAGACCTGGTAGAAATAGCAGCCAAATTTCCCCCAAATCACACCTTACTGTCTTATCTATGTATATATGTATGAGCCTATGAGGGAGACCCCTACATGGCAGCTAGACATGGTAGAAATAGCAGCCAAATCTCCCTCAAATCACACCTTACTGTCTTATGTATGTATATATATATATATATATACAAGCCACTACGGTTATTTAATGTAAAGTCTTCCTCAAATCACTCTCGCTATTTACTCTCTTCCAAGAACATTTTCACTCACTCTTATCTCTTAGCTTCCCATACATTTTACTCATGTATCTATCAGCGTCATAGACAGAAACAAATATTACATCGCCATCGCATTCTATTTTCTACCTGTCAACACACAGTGAATTAGTTTCAGTTTATTCGTTGCACACTGTGTGTGTGCGTTTGCGTGTGCTGTAAACCAGACTAAGAAAAGCATTTGACATACACACCAGAATGTGAGTTTTCTGTAAATTTTGCTTAATTGGAGTTTAAATTTTAAAAACTGGACCTGGCATGACCCGATGCATTCTACTCTTAAAAATGCTAGGTAAATTGTAATTGAAGAAATCCTATATTGTAGATTTCTATAAGTGACAAAGGGAGGCAGATAAAATCTGCTTTTATAATAAGAGATGAACATGTACTTGTATATATGTATGCATATATCCATCAATCCATCTATCTATCTGTCTGTCTGTCTATCTGTTTGTCTATTTATCTTTCTCTCTCTTTATCTCTCTATCTCTCTCAATTTATGTGTGTGTGTGTGTGTGTGTGTGTGTGTGTGTGCATTTAATTGATATATATCAAAACCTGTAATATAGATGAGGTTGCCATAGTGCTTTTCATTATCAAATACACTACTCTGAATATTTGTGTATTCTTTTTTTTTTTTTAATTATTCTAGGCACAAAGCCCAAAATCTTGGGGGAGGGGGGCAGTTGATTAGATCAACCCCAGTACACAACTGGTACTTAATTTATCGACCCTGAAAAGATGAAAGGCAAAGTCGACCTTGGCGGAATTTGAATTAGAACATAAAGACGGACGAAATACCGCTAAGCATTTCGCCTGGTGTTAATGTCTCTGCCAGCTTGCTGCCATACTTGTGTATTGAGTCCTCATTTGAACTCTGATCTCTCCAGATTTATCCTCAATATATTTCATATATAAGCACACAAATACATATGTGAGTACATTATATATATATATATATATATGCATGTGTGCATATATATTTATACATATATTTGTATAATGTCTATATTTATGTGCACCTTTATCATGTGTGTGTATGCGTGCATGTGTGTGTTTGTGCATGTGTATGTGTGTGTGTATTTGTGAATGTGTGCAAAATCTGTCACTATAAATATAAATTGGTTGGTAGCAAGAGGAAAACTTTTGTCTTCTTCACATGTTTTATTTTGAGAGAGAATCCATCTAAACATCTGTCCTTTCCAATTCCACTCTATAATGGTGTACGTATTCAAAGATTTACTGGAACTAGCAACAATACACACACACACACACACATAAAAACACGCATACATACACACATGGACACACACACAGACATACACACATATATAATTAAAACAACTGTTTCTTATCACCTCAAACTACTTTTATCATTCTCCTCTTACCTCTCTCAGTCCCCTATCTCTTCAAATTTTTTGCCTTCATCAATTTCTTCTTGTTAATCATCATCAGCACCAGCACCCTCAATTACCACCACCATTGTCACTACTACTACTGCCACCACAACAACCATCAATGTCACCAATACCAACTCCACCACCACCATCATTGTCACCACCACAACAAGAACCACTGCCACCATCATTGCCACCACTACCATCAACACCACCACAACCACCACCAACAACAACAACGCAACCACCATTGCCACCACCACAAACATCTTGCCATCATTGTCACCACCACAACAACCACTGCCACCACCACCACCACTACCATAATTACCACCATCATTGCCACCAGTGTCAATGCCACCACCACCACCACCACCACCCACTACCATCATCACCACCACAACCACCACCAACAACAACAACGCCACCACCACCACCATTGCCGCTACATCACACCATAATCTTTCGAATCACCACATGCTTGTAGGCTATTGATCATAGTAAGTGGTAGGTTTGCCAATCAATCGAAAGGGTTTTCTAAAAATATGATCGAAAATGTTCAGTGTGTACAGCAGCAGCAGCAGCAGCAGCAGCAGCAGCAGCAGCAGCAGCAGCAGCAGCAGCAGCAGCAGCAGCAGCAGCAGCAGCAGCAGCAGTGCTCTAGATATGTTGTGAGTCTTACTTGAAAGAAGAGATTCAGCCGCAGAATTGGAACTGAAGTATTTTCCTAGCTCTTAAGAGGAAGCTTACTCTTTTCAGTGTGTAGTCTTGGATGTTTGTGAGTGCAGCAGCAACAGAGACAGCAGCAGCACTGTTCCTGACACATGAGAAATGCTCCATTTCTGCCCAACCAAGCTTAAGTATTTTCATGGCCCTAAAAATGAATCTTGGCTTCTTTGAATCTTAGTTTTGGGCAATGTGGTTGTGCGGTAAGAAGTTTGCTTCCCGGCCACATGGTAATGGGCTCGTTCCCACTTGGTGGCACCTTGGGCAAGTGACTTCCACTAATGCCTTGGGCTGACCAAAGCTTGTGAGTGAATTTGGTAGACAGAAACTGAAAGAAGGTGACAAGCTGGCAGAAGCATTAGCACGCCAGGCGAAATGCCTAGCGGTATTTCGTCTGTCTTTATGTTCTGAGTTCAAACGCCACCGAGGTCGACTTTGCCTTTCATCCTTTCAGGATCGATAAAATAAGTACCAGTTATGCACTGGGGTCGATGTAATCGACTTAATCCCTTTGTCTGTCCTTGTTTGTCCCCTCTATGTTTAGCCCCTTGTAGGCAATAAAGAAATAAGAAACTGAAAGAAACCCGCTTTGTGTGTGTGTGTGTGTGTGTGTCTGTCTGTCTGTGTCTGTCTGTGTCTCTATGTGTATGTGTGCGCATGCACATGTGTGTGTGTGCAAATGTCTGTGCGTGTGCATGTGTGTGTCTGTGTGTTTGTATGTGTGTGTGTGTGTCTCTGTGTGTGCATGTGTGTGTGTTTCACTGATTCATTTTAAGGATTCACATATCTGTGGAATACTCGACCAGCTTTGACACTAAATTCTGGTAATTCAGTTGATCAAAGCAAAAAGTAATATTGATTTCAAATTTTGGTATAAGTCCAAAAGTCTCAGGGGTGAGGCTTAGTTGATTACATTGACCCCAGTACTCAACTGGTACTTATTTTATCCACCCCAAAAGGGTGAAAGGTAAAGTTGACCTTGGCAATAATTGAACTCAGAACATGACCATGGACAAAATGTCACAATGCATTTTGCCTGGCATAACAATTCTGCTAGCTCATCGCCTTAACTCTTTCATTACCAGCCCGACTGAAACTGGCTTTGGCTGTGAGATGGTGCCAAGTCCAAGATGCACTTTGAAAGTGCTCATTTGCCAATGGAAGCATTTCAGCTTCCAGAATATAGCTAATTTATTGCTGGGTGCTAATTTTAACACCCAAGGGCACAAAAACGAAGGGAGTCTTCCAGTGGCTGTCACAGCCACCCAAACCATAACTGACTGTGGATTTTGTTGTTGATTTATGAGTCTGCCTTCAACAGAGCTAGATACACTTTGAAATCAATCATTCTGGTGGTTTACTGTCTGTTTGATGTCAAGTTTCTTTTCTTAAACGAACACTAGGTTGGGCAGCATGTTTTCAGTAACCTGATGCTAAATAAGACGATTTCACTCCAGTCTCATGGTCTTATCAACTTGCATGAGCTCATGATGGTGGATCATCTTGTAGGAGTGGATCCTGAGATCCTCCTTCAGCACTCAATACATCAATGTTTCGGCTTACTTTTTCTGTGGTAGCCAGTTTGCTGATGGAACAACAAGGATTTTCTTTGGTACTCTTGATAAGCTGAGGGGTCCACACACTTCTTTTCCAGTCATGTTCAGGTCAATCGGCCTGAAGACTAGTGGAACTAGTCTCTCTTGAAATTTCTTGACAATTTCCCAGATTGTTTTGGTTAATTTTAGGTTTTTCACTGTAACTGTATTCCTTTCACCTCCTTTGTGGAGGGTTATGATTGTATTTCAGTCTACAGCCATAATCTGATTTATAAATCTGAATTTATTTAGTCTGAAACAAAAAGGAGACACACTAAACTTTAATAATGATCTGAAATTTTTATATCTTATATTTATTGATAGTAATTAAAGCCTGAAGCTTTGATTGCCTTAATTTTAGGGTAATGTGTGTGTGTGTGTGTGTGTGTGCACGTGTGCGCATGCATGTGTATATGTATATATACTTGTGTGTACATGCACGTGTGTATGTGTGTGTTTGTCTCCACCACTGCTTGTCAAATGAAGTTGCTTTGGTTACATCCCTGTAACCTAGCAGTTTGGTAAAAGAGAATGATAGAATGAATACTAGATTTAACAGACTTTAATAAATAAGTACTGGGAGTTCATTTGTTCAACTAAATCCTTCAAAGTGAAACCCCAGCATGGCTGCTGTCCAATGACTAAAACAATTAAAAGATGAAAGATAGAAATTCAGAGAGCAATAATAACCTTAATAAAGATATGTATATCTATTTTAACATGTTCTCGTGTACTCAAGAATGTGAAAGACAATTTGTCTTTTAGAAAAATAGTAAAATACAAAAATACCTTGTTTTATTGACTACAGTTTCTGTATCACAAAATTATGAATAACTAATTTTTCAAGATGATCGAGGATTAGTGTGGATTTTCTAAAGCCTTAAATTTATGCTGCTTCTAGATAAGCTTTGGCACACACCAGTTAGGGACCAGTGACCAATAGATTTGAAGCCAGTGAAGTTAGATGATTTTATTTCAGGTAAATGGGTATCTGTATGAATGTATGTGTGTGTGCACGCACATGTGTATGCATGCATGAGTGCATGCATGTGGGCATGTGTGTGTGTTTTTTTTAATACATGACCAAAAGGAAGAGTTGATGCTCTGGTCTTTGCTGGCCCTCTGAGACTGCTGATATTGTTAATGTCGATGTTCAGTTTGAGCATCTGACAACAACTGGAAAAAATATGGACAGGTAAGAGAAGAATTCCAGACAGGTAACACTCTAGGCAGGAAGAATTGGAAATAGAGATCAGCATATGTTTGGGTAAGGGGAGGAAGGTCTGTGAATGTGAGAAGATAGTATGAGTGCCAAGAGGAGGAAAGAATGGTTTGCCAGCAGTGGTGGAGTAGCAGCTGTTGTTGTAGTAGTAAAATAGATAGTGAGGACCAGATGTCAGAGCATGTTGATGACCTGCTTTTTGATGTGGTCTAGGATGTTTGTGCGTGTGTGTGTGTGTGTGTGTGTGTGTGTCACAGCAGCACCGTCTCACATATAATAACACTACTTCGTTATGAGTTTTACTTCTGTTTTATTTATTGCGACACACAAATTGATGAGATCTGGAGTATTTCCTTGTCCCAAAGAGGAAGACTAGTCTTTGAGGCACAGTTTTCCTTATATTGGTTTCAAATTTCAAATTTCGGCACAAGGCCAGCAATTTTGGGGGAAGGTGTAAGTTGGTGACATCAATCCCAGTGCTCAATTGATACTCATTTTATCAACCCTTAAAGGATGAAAGGCTAAATCAACCTTGGCAGAAAACGGAACATGAAGATGCACAAAATACAGCTAAGCATTTTGCCCAATGTGCTAATGATTCTGCCAGCTCACCATGACCCCAAAAGGATGAAAGCAAAGTCAACCTTGGCTGAATTTGAACTCAGAGCATGAAGATGGACAAAATGCCATTAAACATTTCTCCAGGGGTGTTAACAATTCTGCTAGCTCACCACCCTTGGTTTTAATTATATTATGATTACAAGATTCTTCAGATAAAGATTATCAAAGACTGTGAAACATGGCATTTTTAATGACTTTGAAGGTCTTAGATGTATTTTATTCAAAACTGTATAGGGTTGAGTACAAACAATTTCTGTTGTTGTTGTTTAGCTTTGACTTAGGAGAACTATCAGTAAACATGTTCTAGCTATGATGGCTTTGCTGTTTTCCAAAGCATTGACTATCTCGGAATACATCGACTAATGTGCTTCTCTAGTTTAAAACAGTAGGGTGTAATTTCAGAGCGATTTGATGGCTACTTGTAACCATATTAAATTTACTTGTCATTTCGTTTTTTTAACATTAAACATTTCCAGAGGGAGAGCTTTTCTGCTAATCACTTGGATACTCTCAGCCAATTGAAGCTTTTCAACTCACAATGTTACATGTGTAAGAACATACCATATTTGATGAACATACATATGCTTTAACATTTTTGTATTATTTATGGATTGAAACACCAACTAATCTTAAAGAATCAACAAGATTAATCGTGACTCAAGGGTAAACTATACAGATTACTGAATTTTTATTAAAAAACTAAAAACAAAAAAGAAATTAATCACATTTCAATCAAGTGATAACTTTTGTTGCAATTAATTTCAAAATAATATTTTAAAACCATGGTGATTTATTAATATTCTATCAGATTGCTTTTATACCATAATTCCTGTAATTCATTTTTTTTTATATCGCCACCCCCACCGTACCACCCCTGCCCTTCATCTGATTTTACGAAAATTTCATTTTCTAAAGACTTCTGCATATTTTGAAAACTGAATAGGCACGTTGTCTCTTTTATGTATTTTAAATTTGATTTGATAAACTCTGGCTCAGATGTTTGTTTCGAATGGTTAGTTGAAAGCATAATTCTTTTAGAATTATGGCACGGTGCAATAAGTTCTTTACAAAAAAAAAAAAAAATGATTTCGTTTGGATTGCTTCGTTGTCCATTTTACAGATTGAATATTTATGTATGCATCACTTGAGTTCCGCGTGAATATTTTTGAAGTATCTGGTCTGGTGCCACAAAAAGAAAAACGACCTGAAATCAAAGGATTATTTTAATGAATTTCTAAATTTTTTCTGTTTTTGTTTTTGTTTTAATTTTTAAAAGAATTCCAACTTTATTCCATGAGAAAATCCAACTTTCTTGTTGGATTGTCTTTTATTTGTGTTTGATAGGTTTGTGGTCTCTTGGAGATCTGAGCTTATTCAATGTATCTTTGTTTTTTTTTTTTATTGTTAAGTGGATGCTAACATACCCAATGTGGTAAGCTGAGATATTTTCCCTATCTTCAGTCCATCAAAATGACAGGTATGACTGCGCAGCTGAGGTGTTTACTTCCCAATCATGTGATTTGGGGTTCAGTCTCACTGCTTGACACCTCAGATAAGTGTCTTCTACAATAAGTTCTGGACCAACCAAAGGCTTGTGACTGGATTTAGGTATTTCCCTGATGGGAACTAAAAGAAGCCCATCAAGTATGTGTATGCATGTGTATGGATGTGTGCATGTACATGTGTGTGTGGTGTGTGTGAGTGTATGTGTATGAGTGTGTGCATGTACACGTGCGTGTGGGGGTGAGTGTGTGTGTGTGTGTGTGTGTATGCATGTCCATGTGTGTGTATGTTTATGTG
>NC_043016.1:23626967-23641967 GCF_006345805.1 Octopus sinensis | reverse complement strand
ATTAATTTGTATGTTAAACTAATAACAAATTGTAAAGCTCAAAAAATTATATCATATATATATCATGTGTATACACATATGCCTTTTGTCCTTTTGGGGTCAACAAATAAAGAACCAGTAAAACACTGAGTGAATGTAATCAACTAGACCCTTCCCACAAAATTTAAGACCTTGTCCCTTTAGTTGACAGGATTATCATCATCATCATCATCATCATTATATTTATTATATTATAGGTGCAGGAGTGGCTGTGTGGTAAGTAGCTTGCTTACCAACCACATGGTTCCGGGTTCATTCCCACTGTGTGGCACCTTGGGCAAGTGTCTTCTACTATAGCCTCGAGCCAACCAAAGCCTTGTGAGTGAATTTGGTAGATGGAAACTGAAAGAAGCCCGTCGTATATATGCATGTATGTGTGTATATGTTTGTGTGTCTGTGCTTGTCACACCCCCCACTCCACAACATCGCTTGACAACTGATGCTGGTGTGTTTGCATTCCTGTAACTTAGTGGTTCGGCAAAAGAGATTGATAGAATAAGTACTAGGCTTACAAAAAGTAAGTCCTGGGGTCGATTTGCTCGACTAAAAGCGGTGCTCCAGCATGGCCACAGTTAAATGACTGAAACAAGTAAAAGAGTAAAAGAGTATTATAGATAAGTAAATAGATCAATGGAAAGATAGATTGATTGGTTGTCAGGTAGATAGATAGATAGATAGATAGATAGATAGATAGATAGATAGATAGATAGATAGATAATATAAGAACAGAGTATAATAATGTGCAAATGTGAGAAAATGATAATTTCAGTGATGGGTTTTTTTTTTTCATATTTATTTATTTTTTCATCTTTTCTTAATTTTATTCCCCAATTTTTATCAAAATGCTTGCACTGAGTCATGACAAGCTACTTTCAACAAAATATCGACCACTTGAAAACCGTCTCTACTTCTACCACCAATTCCAATTCACAGAAACTTTTGTAGTGTAAAGAACTAGGTCACAGCATGTCAAATATTTCAATATTTCCGGCCTAGTTTATTTTAGCAGCACCATTCCAGTTTTATGGAGCCGTTTATTTTTAAATATTTATTTCTTGTACCATTTCTTTTGTTTTTGTGTTTTTTTTATTATTATTATTATTTTCTTTTTCTTTTATGCCAGTTGAGTGTATCTGGTACAGAAATAGACAGTGCCTGCTTCCTTCTTTGCCAACATTGGTTTTGTTTCTGCAGCATTCGGTTGACCCTAGGGAAGCATTGCTGTTAATGCAACATTTGCTTAGTTTAAGATATATTTCTTTCTTCATTTTTTTTTTATGCCATTTTTATTTTTATTTTCTGTTTTATTATTATTTTTCTTTCTCTTATGACAGTGTTTTACAGCCAGATGCCCCTTTTGGTGCCAACTTGTTCAGTTAACCCTTTAGCATTTAAACCAGCTATATCCACCCCAAAGATTCAACCTATCCAGATCCTGCTTTTTACACCTACCCAGCAGTGATGTTTTAAAAGTATACAGACTTTATTATCAAAATTTTGAAGCTACAAGATAATGCATGGTCAATTTAAAACAATGTGAATAACTAAGCTTTATATTTGACAGAGTAATTTGAATACTAAGGGGTTAATGGGTCTCTTATGGGTTTGAAAGTACAAAATTATCCAGCAATTTGTAGACAGAAGAAACTGCTAACATCACCCACTGTGTTTTATACAAATGATCACATATATTGGGTTGTCCGGAAAGTTTGTGCTGATTTATAGTAGCTTACCTTTCAACTTATTTTAGAACATGGTTGAATCCATAAAACAGGATTTGACTACACCTCCATTTAGAGCACAGTTTAAGCTATCTTTTCCTGGAAGAAGGTTTATGTTCCTATAACCTGTAACCCTTTAAAATGGAAGATAAGAAAGTTCATTTTAGGCACTTGATGCTTTGGGAACCAGACAAAAATTGCTGCAGCTCGGTTGGGATGTGTTACCCCACCAGATATTGCTCCTCCGGATTTCCACTTATTCAGGTCTTTGCAGAATAGTCATAATAGTAAAAATTTCAATCCCTTGGATGACGTAAAAAGATACCTTGATGAATTCTTTGCCATGAAACCACCTCAATTCTGGGAAGAAGGTATTTTCAAGTTAAAGGAAAGATGGAGATGCATTGTGTAACAAAATGGTTCATATTTTGTTGATTAAAAATGTAATGGCAAATATTTATTGACCTTTTTCTTTCCTATAAAAATCGGCACAAACTTTCCGGACAACCCAGTATAAACAAAATTATTGTCATGACTGTTGTTGTTGCAATTATTATTTCATTTATAGTTAAGATGGTGAGCTGCCAGAATCCATAGTGGCACTTCGTCCATCTTTATGTTGATCTGAGTTCATATTGTGCAGTGATTGACTGTTGTCCTTTCAGGATCAATAAAATAAGTACCAGTTAACACAGGGGTCAATGTAATCAACTTAACCCCTCCCCCCAAATCTTTTAACTCTTTTAATTGTTTCAGTCATTTTGACTGCAGCCATGCTGGAGCACCACCTTTAGTCGAAGAAATCAACCCCAGAACTTATTCTTTGCAAGCCTATCGGTCTCTTTTGCTGAACTGCTAAGTTATGGGGACGTAAACACACCAACATCAGTTGTCGAGCGATGTTGAAGGACAAACACACACACACAAACATATACACACACATACATACATATATATACACACACATATATACGATGAGCTTCTTTCAGTTTCCGTCTACCAAATCCACTCACAAGGCTTTGGTTGGCCTGCGGCTATAGTAGAAGACACTTGCCCAACGTGCCATATGCAGTGGGACTGAACCCAGAACCATGTCGTTGGTAAGCAGGCTACTTACCACACAGCCACGTGCCAAAATTTGAAATAATTATTTCAATGGAAGGTTCTCGTGAATTTCTACCACACCACCTGGTACAACTCCGTATTCCCAAGATGTGTACAGTATTGTGTCTCTTATTTCCATTGGAGTTGAAAGGAGAAAGACACCTCCTGTGAATGCATCACATCAGTTTGTTTTGTTGTGAAGTTTAGCATGTTGTTTATTTTGTTACATTAGTTGTTTATTTTGTTGTGTGTGGTGTGTGTAAAGTGAGCTGTGTTATTTTATTGGATATTTATCTACTAGAGCATATGTTGCATGACCTGTGTTGTTTTATTTTATTAGTTGCTTGTTGTATAGGGTGTGAATGTTGTGTGTGAAAATTGTTCTATTTGAGCTGTGTTATTGAATATATAATGTATGCCACAGGATGTAGGCTGTTCCTAGTGGAGCTATTATTTTTTTTTAACAGTGTGTAGTGTTGCAAGAACTGGTATAGCTTCCATGTTTTTGTTTCTATTTTTTCTTTTCATCATATCTAACGCTCTACTTGTTGTGGATACTCTTTTCTCTTTCATGTCACACATTTAAAAATATTTCAATTTCAAGATCCTTGTATGCTGACAGTATTTTCCCCCCTTCTTTTCAAGCAATATTATTATTATTGTCGTTCTTGTTCTTGTTAGGGTGGAAGATTGGGCAAATACCTTGTGGTATTGTTCTTGCTCTTTAAGTTTGGAGTCCAAATATTATTGAGGTTGACTTTGCCTTTTAGCTCTTTAGGGTTGATAAAATAAAGTAGCAGTCAAGCATTGGGTCATATATAATCAACTAGACTCTTCAATCAACATTACTGACCTTGTGCCAAAAAATTAGAAAGAATATTATTATTATTATATAACTGTATTATTATTATATAATGATATTTGGTAGTTTGGGGTAAATTTCTACTGCATTATCTGCTACACCTCCGTGTTGCTGAGGTGTGTGCAGCATTATGTGTTCATTTCTGCTATTGAGAGTATGCGAACACTTCTTGGTATTGTATTGTGTTAGTTTTTTTTTCCTTGATGTGTGGTGCTGTCTTTTTCTTTGTGTTACCGTTTGTATTGCATGTTGAGTGTGTAATGCTTTGGGTTTTTTCGGTTTGCTGGTGGGAGTTTTATTTCACTGGGTAAATGCTGTGTAGAGTGTGTCATGTATTTGTGGGTTGTTTTGTTTAGGTTGTATTAATAGATTGATAGAGGCCTTGTGTAGGATGTGGGCTGTTCCTAGCAGGGTTATCTTTTGGACAGTGTGTAATGTTGAGAATTCAGGTATAGCTTCTACATCATCATCACCATCACCATCACCATCACCACCACCACCATCATCATCATCATCATTATTATTAAGATGGTGAGCTGGCAGACATGTTAGCAAGCCAGGCAAAATGCTTAGTGGTATTTTGTCTGTCTTTATGTACCGAGTTCAAATTCCACTGGGGTTGACTTTGCCTTTCATCCTTTCAAGGTCAATAAATTAAATACCAGTGAAACACTGGGATTGATGCAATCGACTAGTCCCCTCCCTACAAATTTCAGGCTTTGTGCCGTTAGTAGAAAGGATTATTATTCCTATTATTTCTTTTTATTTCAGATTTTGTTGGAACTCCTGGATTCTTGCATGCATATTGGGCTTGCTGCCTGTAGTGTATGGTACCATGCTATTCGTTCTTTTCAGCTATCTAATACTTTCCTGATTATTCTGGCTGTGCCAAGGAGGCAAACCTTTTGTAACAGTTCTACTGACCACTCTATTAGGAAATCCCAGAGAATTTTGCTAGCTTCTGTAGTTTGTGCTCATACCATGTCTTGCCTCTCTCTAGCCCGAACATTTTGCACAGGTAGAATATCTGCGTTGGATATGACCGGTTTAAATGCTAAAGGGTTAAAAATTATTCATTTTGATTTGTATGCAAATGGTCAATATTTAGTATGTAACAAAATTGATAATGGTTTGTCCAGGTCTAGAAGCTACGTTACTCTATCTTTTACTGTTTTATTTCAGTGATAAGTAAAACACCTACCATTGTTTTCTTTTGGGGAATCAATGACAAGTGAGTTCTGTTAGATAATTAAGTGAGGTTTATGCTCCAAATGTTCAGACAATTCTAAGAGTTGTTTAACTTGCTTCACAGGTCTCTTGGTCAGCTTATTTTCTGGTATTTGTGCCCTGGTGCTAATACGATATGTTGCCAAGTTAAGATAGGATCTGTAAGGCAATTAAGCTAAACCATCTTGGGAAGCCTGTTTGAATGTTGCTTATCGATTGTCTGTATTTGTGTAATTATACATGAAGAGCAATACTCAGCACCAACAGTTTCCGTTGATAAAGACTATCAAACTTTCTGATCATGCACACATATTTTATGCATCACATAAAAGGTTGCAAGATTGACTGGACTGTTGACAGTAAAGTATGTTGGTTGTGGACATTGTAGGGTAGGTGAACTATTCCACACTGTGGTACCTACTTAGAGCTAGGTAGATTGGGCTGTGGACAGTTAAGTGAGTTGGTCATGGACACAGTACAGTGAACTATACCACACTGTGGTACCTATTTACAGTTAGGTAGACTAGGCTGTGGACAGTTGAGTGTGTTACTGATAGTTTATTGGGTATACACATATAAACTTTTGCATACACGTTTGTGATTGTGTGTGTGTGTGCATAGTTTGGTGAATTATAAAAACAAAATATGTGGATATAAGTAAAGAAATAATTTAGCCTCAGCTTTCAAACAAAGTTCTTTGTGATATTTTTATTCCCAAGTTTTGCAGACACTCTCCTAATCTCTCTCATTATCGAAAATGCAGTAAACCAGTGACTGGCACATTGAAAACCCATAAGTAGCAACACCAAACCGTTCCTAGAAGAACATGATTTACGTGGATAAGTGTCTCTTTGTTTTGGCTACAATAAATTGGCAACTCATTAGTTACAACGAGCATTCCAGTTGATCTTATCAATGGAACAGCCTGCTCATGAAGGTAACATGCAAGTGGCCATAACATAGTTCTCAGAGAGATTCAGAATGTGACACAGAATGACACAGAATGTGACAAGACTGGCCCTTTGAAATGCAGGTATACTCATTTTTGCCAGCTGAGTGAACTGGCAAAATGTGAAATAAAGTGTGCAGCACAATGACACAATGCCCTGTGAAGAATCAAACTCATAATCTTACAACCGTAAGCTGAATACCCTAACCATTAAGCCATGTACCTTCACTTTGACTACGATACAGTGAACTATATAGCATATTGTGTCACCTATTTACATTATTCAGACAAGGATTTTAGGTTGTAGACGATACAGCATGGGCAGAAATTGTTATACTACTAACAAGATATTTTACCTCTGACTTATTTCCTTGCTGGTTGTGTGAAACACCAATCACTCAGCCAGCTGTGTAACTCAAAACCAATGTGTATGCATGTGTATGTATGTATATGTATATGTATGTATATGTATATATATATATATATATACATCTCACTCAGAGATTTATTATTGCTATATATATATATATATATATATATATATATATATATTATATATATATATACAAGTTATGTGTGTGTGCATTGTGTTGTGCTTTGTGTGTGTATAAGTTAGTCCTAGAGCACACAATGTTCCTAAGGTCTGCAATGGTTTTCCTCGGCCACGAGTGGACAGCCATCATATATAATAGGCACAGGCATAGCTGTGTAGTAAGTAGCTTGCTTACCAGCAACATGATTCTGGGTTCAGTCCCACTGTGAGGTACCTTAGACAAGTGTCTCTACTATAGCCTCGGGCTGATCAAAGCCTTGTGAGTAGATTTGGTAGACAGAAACTGAAAGAAACTCATCATATATATATATATATATATGATAGGTTTCTTTTATATACACACGCACAGACACACACACACACAAACACACACACACACATATATATATAGGGAGAATTCACAAAAAAAACAAAAGACGAAGACAAGTGGTGTAGACAACAAACAGATGTATTAGTTTAACGCTTAGGAAATGAAAAGTTCTTTAACATTTTGAGCCTACACTCTTCCACAGAAAAGAACACAGAAACAAACAAGGAGAAAAACTAAAGAATGTGTAGTGGCTTATACATATATGCATGTATGCATGTGTGTGTATATGTTTGTGTGTCTGTGTTTGTCCCCCCATTGTTGGTGTGTTTATATCCCGTATCTTAGCAGTTCGGCAAAAGGAGCCAATAGGATAAGTACTAGGCTCACAAAGAATAAGTCCTGCGGTGCTCCAGCATGGCAGCAGTCAATGACTGAAACAAATGAAAGCACAAAAGAATATATATATCATCATCATCATCATCGTTTAACGTCCGCTTTCCATGCTAGCATGGGTTGGACGGTTCAACTGGGGTCTGGCAAGCCCGAAGGCTGGCTGGTGTAGTATGTGATTTACATGCCATTGTGATCTACAGCAACTTAAACTTAGACTAGCTTGTGATCTACATTCAAAATTTTGTTATAAATTTGCAATTATAATTATGGGAGTGGTTTAAACAAGGAGTTCATAGAGTCAGAGAAATTCTATTGCACCTTCTTCATCTCGAATAACTTGTGTGAAAAATTCTTTTCAAGACTTCTTTCAATAGGGTCAGGATTAAAAGAGTTTAAATCCTAAGTTTTTTTGGTTTATATACCAAACCAACCGGGCATCGAGTAAATAGATGAATTTTAAATGTAGATCATAAACTACACTGACACGCATTTTTTTCTCTCCTTGTTTTTTTTTCTGTGTATCTTTCTGTCGAAGAGCGTAGTCTAGAAACGTAAAAGACTTGTTCTTTTTCTATTCCTGAGTGCCATACTTATACAATTGTTTATTTGTACTCCACCTGCCTTCGTCTTTTGTTTATTTTCGTAAACCTTCCTGTTATATATATATATATATATATATGGGGAGAATTCACAAAAAACAAAAGACGAAGACAGGTGGTGTAGACAACAAACAGAGGTATTAGTATAACGCTGTCATTTAACATCTGCCTTCCATACTGGTATGTGTTGGACAGTGCAACAGGGTCAAACATGACAGTAGCACCAGCAAGGTTAGCAAATAACTCATGAGACAAAGTCACAGACCCTTTGACTGAGTGGAGCTGCAGAGGGGTAGGTGATTTATGTCAAGTACTGAGAGGCTAAAAGTATGATGGAGGGATAAAAACAAGTGTTTTGCTATAGAGGAGATACATGGCAACCCTAACATTATATAAAGAGTGGGTGGTAGTAGATGGAAAGAAGACAAGGATGGTGGTGACAAACCAGCATCAGTGTGTACTTTTGAGATACAAGCGGATCAGTATGAAAAAAATACAGGCAGAGGATCAGGAAGGGTACATGAATAAGTTTGTGAGAGTGTGAGAGGGGGGGTGACAGTTAGTTAAAGGTAGGGGTTACAGGTGAAAGTAATAAACAGTGAACAAGCATGGAAATGTGGTATAAGTATGAGGGATGTGAAAGAGATAGGAGGGGCTCAGGAGGGAAGAGGTGATAAGTGGAAGTACAGGAGGGGTGGAGAGCAGCAGTATAATAGCTGTGTAGAGGAATCAAAAGGGAAATGAAATATGTACAAATTGTGTTCTGATATGATTACAGCAGCTGAATAGGACCACAGTTACAAAAGTGGAAAGATGAGTGTTAGGAAGATAAGAGGGTAAGAAGAATTCACAGAGACTGGTTAAATGCAGGGCAGAAACCAGTGTGTGTAATAGACATGAACATAATGCATTTAGGATCTCATTTTCATCAAAGCAGACTGGTCTTCTTGAGCATAGCAAACCTATAGTTGTCTCAGTTCTTTGTCATCTCTTCTGAGAGGCTCACATTTTGAAATGAGCCTTTTACTATTTCATTCCACGTCTCTCTCTTGGACTCTTTGACTCTCCTCTATATGTATCTCATGTCCATACCAGTGCAGTTTTCTCTCATCCGCACTACATCTGTTTCCCTTTTTGCCCAGTTTTGCATTTTGCTGTACTTTTTTTTTTTGCATTTTTTTGCACACAGATATTGCACATCAAATGGCATGTAAAAACTCTATATACGTATACACACATATGCATGCACACACACACACACACACACACACATGCAACAAGCTTTTTTTAGTTTCTTTCTACCAGATCCAATTGCATGTTTTTGGTGGCCTAGGGTTACAGTAGAAGACACTCGCCCAAGGTGCCACTCAGTGGAACAGAACCCAAAGCCATGTGGTTGGAAAGCAAATTTCTTATCCACAGAGTCATGTCTGTGCCAATATAATATTAACAGTTTGTTCCACAATCCAAATGTTTTTCATTTCATTGTAATATATTAAACCTTATAAATTTCTTTCTTTTGCTTTCATTATTTGTTTTCCTTCTCCTCACTTCTCTCTCTCTCTCTTTCCTTCCTTATTTCTTTCTTTCTTTTCAAGGGCATCCCCATAACTTAGCAGTAACTTTACAGTTCAGCAAAGGAGCCTAACAGAATAAGTACCAGACCTAAGATAAGTTCTGGGTTCAATTTATTTAACTTAAGTTTCCACAATGTGTTACCCCAGCATGGCCATAGTCCTGTGACTGAAACAAGTAAGTGTGTAAGGGAGTGCTGCTAATGATGATAATGATGATGATGATAGATAATTTCTTCTCAAAGGGGAAGCTGAACTCATCGAATTCAATGCTGTAGTGGTGGTGGTTATGGCTGGAGCACATTTGATCATAGATGTGTTCTTTGATCAGAACTGACATTGCCCTAAATAACAACAGCAACAACAACTATAAACTTTCCTCAGACCAACAAGGGTATCTCTACTCAATCACCAGCTAAACAACCTCAAATCACAATCTAATTAGGTCAAAATAATGAAGGGAAGATGGAACAAAGTAGTCCCTGATATATGAAAATAGGCAGAATTTGTCATGGTTGGAATGCCCCTGAAAATCAGTGTCTTTGGTCAGAGGCGGCTGACCTGGGGCTAAACAACAACAACATTATTTTTATGTGAGAAATCCATTCTTTAATGGTAGGATTTCTTAGCTAAAAGTATAAAGCATTGGATTCCTTCATTTGTTAAACCTGTTAGATGTTGTGATGTTCATGCGTTTTTTGTGTGCTTCGTTGTATATCATTGTGTTTCTGTTCATATTGATTTTGGATCATTAGATTGTTGACTGGTGCATGTTCCAAATGTGACAAACACACAAACACAAGCAAAAATATATTCATAGAAGCATATACATAAACACACATACGCACACATACAAACATGCACGCATACAAACGCATACACATAAAACAAAAATATATTCCCAGGAACACATACATACACACACAGATACACAGACACCACACACACACACACACAGAGGCACATACACACACATACACACAAATACAAAAATACATTCACGGTGACATATGCATAAATACACACACATACAAACACACATAAAAAAAATACCCATAAAAACACATACATAGATACATTCATACATACAAACACACACACACACACACATAGATTTATACATACACACATACAAAAACACACATAATAATATAGACTTGAATGTTTGAATATATATATTCAAGCACACACATGTATACACACAAACTGACACATATATAGACATAGCTTATCCATAAAGACATAGAAATAAGTGCACAACCTCAAAAGGGCATATACACTCACACACACTCACACATGCACAACACACACACACACACACACACAGTACTCACATAAAGCACAAACATATGCAATCACAAATACAAATACATACACACATGCGTGCACACTTGCAGAGAAACATGCATCACACACACACACACACTCACAAGCAGAAACATTTTCACAGACACATATACACACACACATATGTAAACACATACTCATGCATACACACACACACACATACACAAACACACACACACACACACATACATACATACTGAAACAAGCATAAATATATATGCAGGTACATACCCATGCACACTCACGCACACCTACTGATGCATACACACACATATGCACACTCACATTCTATCACACTTAAAGATAGTTTGTGGTTTAAATTTAGGATCTGGAATCAGTGGTCTGAGAGTAAATATAACGTGTGTGTGAGAGAGAGAAGGAGGAGGAGGCGAGTGAGGGATATCTGAAAGGAGTTAAGTAAGAGGAGAGGTGAAAGGAGAGAATGCAAATGTGTTTGTTTAAAGAAAATATACAAAGAATGGGATTGAGATGATGGAGAGGGAGGTGTGTAGACTGATGGATAGATAAACAGATAGAGAGAAAGAGAGAGAAGGAAAGAGAGAGAAAGAGAAAGGCAGACAGAGAAACAGCAAAATAGATTGTTAGAGAGGAAGAGAGAGAGAGAGAGAGAGAGAGAGAGAGAGAGAGAAAGATGCTGACAGACAGACACACACACACACAGATTGATAGTTTTATACATACATATGTGTGCATGTGCATGTGTGTGTGTGTATGTGTGTGTGTGTGTGTGTGTATGTGTGTGTGTGTGTGTGTGTGTGTGTATTGACAAATAGATAGATAGACAGGAAGAGAGGAAGAGATAAAAAAAGAAAAGACAGAAATGGAGAAGAAAAACTGGAAAAAAAGAAGGAAGAAAATTACGACAAAAATAGAAGAGTAGAAAAGTAAATTAATAATTATTATTCATTATTATTTATTTGTTTGTTTATTTATTTATTAGGTAAAGCAAGGGTATTGACAGTTAGGCAAGATACCCATCACTTGGTATTCAGGATAACCTAGTATATGTAGAGTGCTTTTGTTGTCACAGGACAACATCCCTACTTTAAATACATTATAACATCATATTTTGTGCAAAATTTTCCCTTTTGTTGTCCATAGTTAATTTCTATATAATCCTCTCTTGCTTTTGGAATTTATCCCTCATCTGTCACCAATGAAGCAAATAAAACACACCATTATCGCTATAAGTGTTGTTGATATTATCAAAATCAATTTTTATTTTTATTATTGTTGTTGCTGTTGTTGCTACTTATTATCACATGTTTTATTAGTTTGGAGGTATTTTATTCCAAGGTTTGATGACAACAGATCTCTTCAAATCTCAAGAATCTTAGAATTCTTGTGGAATAAAGAATTGCACTTTTCTGCAGGTTAACAATGCAAGTCTCATTTCCATTATTCTCCAGCCTCTTAGATAACAGTTCCAGTATTCTGCTAAGTGCACTAATTACCACAGGAATAAATTGTTGTCTTAGTCTCCCACAGTCTATTCATTTCCTTGTCTAAATCCTGATATTTCTCAATTTCTCCAATTCCTTTAGTATCCTCTCTGTTACCGATCTTACATGGTTTCTTTTGTCCTTTATAAATTGAGCCTTGCTTCTATCAAATTCATTATAATGGCTTGTACCTGAGTAGCAACAAGCAACAATTAACAATTCAGTTTCTTGTCTCAGGTGTCCATCTGCCAGCTTCAACTAGTATTCTTTACTTCCAATATCCTCAGTTTTTTTTACATGAATTGGCCATGTAATTCTTTCTCCTCCCAAATACTTGTTCTATTCTTGAATTCACCTACTGCTTCTGTAACTTTTTAGACATTTCTATCTGTCAATAGTATTCTTTCTTCACTACAAACAACACAGTTTTCCAACACCAATTACTGGTACTCCATCAGCTACAATAATGAGGGTTCCAGTTGATCGAATCAAAGGAACAACCTGCTCATAAAATTATCATGCAAGTGACTGAGCACTCCATAGACATGTGTACCCTTAACATAGTTCTCAGGAATATTCATTGTAACACACAGAATGTAACAAGGCTGGTCCTTTGAAACACAAATACAAATGTAATAGACTAGACCCCTCCCCAAAATATCAGGCCTTGTGCCTATAGTACAAAGGATTATTCTACAGCCATTGCCTTGTAGTAATTTAATACCATCAGGGTTTATTGAGTGAGAGGCAATGCATATCATCAAAATGACACTGGGATACAAATATATAAAACCCAGTGTACCCATCATGACTACCTGTGTGATAAGAGAAATAATGCATGACCTTGCAGAAAGTCCCCGAATAAGGGTTGTTTAATGATGATGAACAAAACACCCTTGATTTCAGAGGTAAATCATTCAAACCCCAAAGAATCCTTCTTAACACATAGCTATGATGCTCCCAACAACTCTTGCTCATATTCAGAGATGCACATATCATCAACGACTAAGGGACATGCTCAACTGGTCATGATCAAATAACTGACAAGCAAATCTATGACATTGAGCGGAATATTCACTGTAACTGATCTTTTAAACCAAGACAAAACATATACATAGTAACACTTCCAGTCAGTTAAGATCAGAAGCCATGAGAGCCACTGCCTGGTACTACTTCAGGGCATTTATTATTATTATTATTATTATTATTATTATTATTATTATTATTATTGAGTGAGAGAGCAGGGCATGCCATTAAAGTGACACTGGGGTAAAATATACGAAGCCCAGTATACCCATCATGACTATTATTATTATTATTATTATTATTATTATTATTATCATTATTATTATTATCATTATTATTATTATCATTATTAGTATTATTATACACTATTATTATTTATTTTTAATCTGCATGTTTGTTACAATCACTTGCTGCGACACACTCAACATCCTAGGGTGTGTGAAAGATAAGAGATGTAACTGTATGACTGAAAGCTTGAAGAAGGGAAGTGACAGGGGCAGTAACGAAATATCTTCATGTAATACAGCACTGCCATTTAAATGGATAGGGTTTTTCTTAGGATGTGGGCAGTACTTGTCACCACAATCTTTTGGATTTCTCTGAGACATGGTTATCTTGACATGTTGTCTAGATGTTTCTGACATCCCTTTCTTATCATATTGAGGGCACCCACAATAACAGGAATAGTTCTTGCTGTGAGTTGCAACATCATTTGTATTTCAATTTTCAGGTCCTTATAGTTACTAATTTTTCAAATTCCTTCACAGATATATTTTTATCAGTGGGAACACTTACATCTATTATTCTACAAGTATTTTCTTCCCTGTCCTTAATGACTATGTCTGATCAATTAGCCTGGATTGTTCTGTTGGTGTTGACTGGAAAATCTCGGAGGATAGTGACATTTTTGCCTTCAACGACTGGCTCAGGATGATGTTCATACCAGTATGCAGGAGTGATGATTTTGTAGTGTTTACATATTTTCCAATGTAAATACTGTCCTATGCTACCATGGTGAATTTTGTATTTGTTTGGTGTCAGACAAGATGGTCTATTGTTTTGTTTCATCAAGTGTGTCGCAGAATCTGCATTAAGAATCAGAACTGCTCTGACGAACATTAGCCCAGTAGCTTTTGGTAAGCAAGCTTTGATCTTGTGCCACTAATATGAAACCCACATTATTATTGTTATTATCATTGTTGTCATCATTGGTGTTATTGGCATCATCATCATCATCATCATCATCATCATCATCATCATTATTCATTGACTTGTGTTGCTGAAGGCTGGATGTTTGTTTTTCTTTTGGTACCATATTCTAGGCAGATTCTTCACTCCAGGCTCTTTACATGTACTTATAGGTACCCACCTAAGGTAAAAAAAATAAAATATCCTGATGCATTTTGTTTTGCTTTTTTTATATAATTGCTTATTTATTTATATATATCTCTTTCTCTTTTACTCTTTTACTTGTTTCAATCATTTGGCTGTGGCCATGCTGGAGCGCTGCCTTAGTCAAGCAAATTGACCCCCAGGACTTATTCTTTGTAAGCCTAGTACTTATTCTATCGGTCTCTTTTGTCGAACCGCTTAGTTACGGGGACGTAAACACACCAGCATCGGTTGTCAAGCAATGTTGGTGGGACGAATACAGACATATATATATATATGACGAGCTTCTTTCAATTTCTGTCTACCAAATCCACTCACAAGGCTTTGGTCAGCCAGAGGCTATAGTAGAAGACACTTGCCCAAGGTGCCACACAGAAGGACTGAACCCAGAACCATGTAGTTGGTAAGCAAGCTACTTACCACACAGCCACTCCTGCACCT
>NC_043016.1:23614467-23621967 GCF_006345805.1 Octopus sinensis | reverse complement strand
TATGTGCCTGGTGTACCCTTATCAGACGGGTAGTCATGATAGTATATTGGGCTTCGTATATTTTACCCCAGTGTCACGTTGATGGCATGAACTGCTCTCTCACTCAATAATAATAATAAAATAATAATAATAATAATAATATAATATAATATAATAATATAATAATAATAATAATAATATAATAATATAATAATAATAATAATAATATTATTAATATAATAATAATAATAATAATATAATAATATAATAATAATAATAATATATAATAATAATAATGATAATAATATAATAAAAATAATAATAATAATAATAATATAATAATAATATATAATAATAATAATAATATAACCAGGAAACCCCAAAATGGCAGCAATTCAAAAGATAGTGCTCATGGGAACTGCTCATATCCTACGCAAAATACTCTCTTGTAATCTCAAGGTTTAAAACAAACTATTTTTTTTTTAAATTTATTTATTAGACATTCACTAGTACACCACCAAAAAAAAAAACAAATATATGGCACACTAGGCATAACAACAACGTGAACTTCCAACCTGTTGTCTCTTGAGTCTCAGTGGTGAGACTTGGAGCCAACTGTACAAACATAAAGCAAAAGTCAAACATAGAATACATCATCATCATCATCATCATCATCATCATTTAACTCTGTTCTCCATGCTAGCATGGGTTGGGCGGTTTCGACCGGGGATCTGGGGAACCAGAAGGCTGCCACCAGGCTCCGGTCTTATCTGGCAATGTTTTCTACAGCTGGATGCCTTCCAAACGCCAACCTCACTCCGTGAGTGTAGTGGGTGCTTTTTACGTGCCACCTGCACAGGTGCCAGGCGAGCTGGCATCGGCCACGGTCGGATTGGTGCTTTTTACGTGCCACCTGCACGGAAGCCAGTCGAGTGCGGCACTGCTTTCGGCGGCCACGATTCGGATGGTGCTTTTTACGTGCCACCGACACGGAAGCCAGTCGAGGCGGCCTGGCAACGCCACGATCGGATATGCTTTTTATGTATCTCCAGTCCAGGGGTCCTGGCATCTGCCGGGCGCCAGTCATAGGATTGGTTCAATTTCGATTCCGATTTCAATTTCGATTTCGATTTCACTTGCCCCAACAGGTCTTCACAAGCAAAGGGGGGTTGGCATAGGTGCCTGTCGTTGGATGAGGTTCGATATCGACTTCGCTTGCCTCAACAGGTTTTGTGTGTCCAGGGAGGAAGGCATGCATTAAGGGGGCTGGGACTCACTTGTCCTGCCTGTCTTTTCATGCACAGCATATTTCCAAAGGTCTCGGTCGCTGGTCATTTCCTCAGTGAGACCCTAAAGTTCGAAGGTCGTGCTTCACCACTTCGTCCCAAGTTTTCTTGGGTCTACCTCTTCCACGGGTTCCCATAATAATATAATAATAATAATAATAATAATAATAATTTTTTTAAAATTTATTTATTAGACATTCACTAGTACAACACCAAAAAACCCAAATATATGGTACACTAGGCATAACAACAACATGAACTTCCAACCTGTTGTCTCTTGAGGTCTCTTGGTGAGACTTGGAGCCAACTTGTACAAACAAAAGCAAAAGTCAAACATGAATAATAATAATAATAATAATAATAAATAATAATAATAATAATAAATAATAATAATAATAAAAAAATAATAATAATAAAAATAATAATAATAATAATAATAATAATAATAATAATAATAATATAGTAAAATAATCAATGATGATGATAATATGATGATAATGATAAAAAAAAAGGTACTGAAACCTATTTGAAAATGATACCAGGCTTACCATCCCTACAGGAAGCGCAAAAAATCGTATTAAACTGGAATGGCTCGTGTACTGAGAAGAGCATTATCGCTGTGAAAACAACATCCATCCATGAATTTATTATTAATTTTTAAATACATATTTTACCTGTGAATTTGCGTGTGTAATCTGGGAATGCATACAATGAGCTTTTCTACCCTGGGTGTACTCAGCGAGAAATGGAAGAAAATTTGAAGAAAGAAGGAAAAAAAAAATACTGATAATGATAATAATAATAACAATAATCCTTTCTACTAAAGGCACAAGGTCTGAAATTCTGGTGGAGCAGGTAAGTCGATTAAGTTGACCTCACTACTACTATTAACACAGGCCTGAAATTTTGGGAAAGGAAGAAAGGCAAAGTCAATCTCAGCAGAATTTGAACTCAGAATGTAAAGATGGACGAAATGCTGCTAAGCATTTTATCCAGTATGCTAATGGTTCAGCCATCTAGCCACCCTAATAATAATAATAATGATAATAATAATAATAATGATAATAATAATATTAATAAATAATAATAATAATAATAATAATAATAATAATAATAATAAATCAGAAAAATATAAAGACCTACTCATTGAAATTGAGAAAATGTGGCATCTCAAGGCGATTACAATACCAGTGATCGTAGGAGCACTAGGAATGATCAAGAAGGGAACCAAAAATTATGAGAATGATCCCTGGCTTACCATCCCTGCAAGAAGTGCAAAAGATTGTCTTAACTGGTACATCACACGTATTGAGAAGAGCATTGTCGATGTGAGAACTGTGCTGCTCATGTATTTTAATTTAACTAAAAAAAAAAAAAAAATGAACGAACTACTGATGTTGGTTTAATGGCCTACCATTGTATACTATGAGTTTCTTTGCCCTAGGAGTCGGGAAGACACTCAGCAAGAAATGGAAGCAAATTTGAAAGAAGAAAAAAAAAGTAATAATAATAATAATAATAAAGCTTGGCAACCAGGGCTTACCACAACAAAATAAGAAACGATGGCACTGACCCGAAATGCAGAATGTGTCATGAGCAGGATGAAGCAGTGGACCACGTCTTAACTGGATGCACAGCGCTTGCAAAAACTGAATATATTTATAGACATGATAGAGTAGCACAATATATCCATTGGAAGATATGTAAACATTACCAGCTTCCAACTTCAGAAAGATGGTACTAGCATAAGCCTGAAACTGTGACTGGAAAAGATGATGTAACAGTACTCTGGGACATGCCAATCAAAACCAATAGAGAAATCAAGGCAAAAAGGCTGGACATAATCATCAAAGATAGGAAGAATAATGATAGATGTGACATTACCATCAGAGAGAAATGTGTTCATTAAAGAAGTTGAGAAATTATTTAAATACAAAGATCTAGAAATAGAAGTGACCAGGATGTAGGGAATGAAAAGCAGCACAGCACCCGTGGTGATTGAAGCATTAGTGCTAATTAAAACAGGCCTTGATAAGCAGCTCAACAAACTCCCTTGCAGTGTTAACATGGGAGAACTTCAGAAAATAGTGTTGCTAGGTTCGGCACACATTTTACCCCATGTACTCTCTATGAGATGAGGACCTACTGTATGACCCGACCCTAGCATCTGGCCCAGTGTACTAATAATTCTGCCAGCTCACTGCCTTAATAATAATTCTTTCTACTATAGGCACAAGGCCTGAAATTTTGGAGGAGGGTCCAGTCGATTAGATCAACTCCAGTACGCAACTGGTACTTAATTTATTGACCTCTAAAGTTGACCTCAGTGGAATTTGAACTCAGAACATTGCTGCAGACAAAATACTGCTAAGCATTTCACCCAGCATGCTAATGGTTCTGCTAGCTTGCCTTCTTCCACTGCCTTAGTAATAATAGTTATTATGGTTTCTTGTTCAAGCACCAGGCTAGCAATTTTTAAGGGTTGAAGTTAGTTGATACTATCAACCCCGATTCTTGATTTCTATGTTCTTTATCTTATCTGCAAAAGTAGATCTTTGGTGTTAACTCCTAATATAGAGCAAGAAACCATTGAAAAAAAAAAACAAGCAAGATTTATGGATTTTTTCCCATTTTTTCCCCAAAGTTTTATTTGGCTGTAATTTCAAGGATATTTCAAGGACTATTTTCATTGATTTTCAGTATTTCAGACCCTTAGCAAGGAGGTGTAAGAGGTTAAGTATGCCATTTTAAGATTTAGGAATTTTGCAGTCTTGGTGAAATTTACCCTCAAAAACAAAATCCCTTCCTCAAAAACCTGTAATTCAACGTTCAAAACACAAAAACTCAAATTGTCATAAAATGTCTTTGGTTTGAGTTTTTGACTTAATTTCATTTCATTGTTGTTTTTAAAGGTTTTCTTTCTATTTTTACATACTTTATATATATATGCATTTAGAGTAATGAATTTTTACCAAATTTCCATTCCTCAACCCACTGTGTATATATGTATATATGTACATTCATATATACATACACACATACATATATATATATGTACATACATACATACATACATATATATATATGTATGTATGTACATATATATAATGTATAATGTATGTATATATATATATATATCATACAAAATAAGAAAATGGAGAAATACACCTTAATCAATAATCAACTACCAGATAATACCCAATCACATAATTTATTAACCCACTACATATGAACATCAAGGTCAAACATAATAGTACAGAACAAAACAATGCACATCAATGAGTAATATGATACAATAAGTACAATATGTGTAAGTAAATATAAATAAATATAAATATAAATATAAATATAAACTACATCTTACAGCTGTTTCAGCCATGTAGATATGGTTATCTCATTATGCTCATATTAGCCAGGTGTGATAAGTTAATATGTGGTTATAAATGAGACACTTACAAAAATATCCCAAGGCCTCTTCAGAGATTATAAAGTACATCTAAATAAGAATATCAGAGGAGGTACAGTCATACAAGAATGGGTACATATACATAATATATAATTACACATACATATAAGTGTATATACCCATGCACTTATATATATATATATGTATACACACAATAATATATAATAATATACATACATATATATAAGATTACAGTTAGTCAAATCAATATATTAGAATATTACAATATACAAACATACACATATCTATATGCAAATGTACATATACAAAGTCAGGAGTTCATTATATTAAGTTACAAAATGCCATTAATATTACTATCATTATTATTACCATTACCGCTACTGTTATTAATATTATTATTATTATTATTATTATTAATAATAATAATACCAGTAAAAGAATATGTGCATCATGCGGTTCACAGTACATATTATGTGGAAAAAATCAGGTAGAATACATCAACAGCATAATATAGTGAAATAGCAACATAATAATAATAACAAAAATAATAATACAGTACAATGCCAAACATTATAGATCAGCAAATACATATAAAATGAAAAATATTGATTTAACATCATAGCAAAATCCAGAAGTGTACATGTATATAAAAACGTATACTAGTCAGAGTTTTTGACGGTGATATATGTATATACATACATATATATATGTACATACATGCTATATATATACACACACACACATATATATACGTACATACATACATTATTATATATATATATATATATATATATATTATATATATATATATATATATATTATATTATAATATATATATACACACACACACATACATGTATATATACATAAACACATATATATACAAATATAAACATATGTATACATCTATTTATTTATATACATACGTATATACTTACACATATATATATACTTTATTCAAAGCAACAGAAAATTCAACAAAACCTGTTACTCTGAGTTTCCCATTGCCGTTCGTCTGACAGTTTTTGCTAGAATGGAACCAATATGTGGATCTATCCAGACTATTGTCAACGCTACACCTTTAAAAAAAAAAAAAAGGTGTAGCATTTACAATAGTCTGGATAGAATCCACATATTGGTTCCATTCTAGCAAAAACTGTCGACGAACGGCAACGAGAAACTCAGAGTAACAGGTTTTGTTGAATTTTCTGCTGCTTTGAATAAAGCATATTACTCTACCACTGGTATTTGAGTACTCTTTTTTCCACCTTGTTTCACATTTATGTGTTTACTCCGGTATATATATATATATATGAGGCAAGTGAGGATCAGAATCGAAATCGATCAATGGAAATTGCAGATGTGTTACCAGTGCCGGTGGCATGTAAGAAAACCATCCATTCGTGACCGTTACCAGCGCTGCCCCGACTGGCCTCGTGCCGGTGGCACGTAAAAAGCACCATCCGTTCGTGTCTGTTACCAGCCTCGCCTGGCCCCTGTGCCGGTGGCACATAAAAAGCACCATCCGTTCGTGGCCGTTTGCCAGCTCTGTCTGGCACCTGTGCGGGTGGCACGTAAAAAGCCACCCACTACACTCACGGAGTGGTTGGCGTTAGAAGGCATCCAGCCCTAGAAACACTGCAAATCTGACTGGGCCTGATGAAGCCTTCCGGCTTCACAGACCCCAGTTAAACTGTCCAACCCATGCTAGCATGGAAAACGGACGCTAAATGATGATGATGATATATTATAACACATACATGCATACACATATCTATGTCTGTCTGCCCATCTATCTATCTTTCTATATACATATATTCATATTTATATCTATACATACAAACATGCACATGCACACACACACACACACACACACACACACACACACACTCACACATAAACATATATGTATAACCATTTTCAATATTTATAATGAGCAGGTCCAGTCTTGTCACTACATGACGATATGCTACTTCTGAGAACTGTATTAAGTGCACAGATGTCTTTGGAATATCCTGCTATTTATCATATGCTTAAACCCTAATTCAGTGAGCCTGGCAGTTTGGTTGTTGAAATGATCTGTACACTAACAGTTGAAATTCAGGCTGAGAACTGTTTATTTCATGAGATATATTCATTTAGCCTTTTACTCAATTCAGTCAATGTACTGTAGCCATACTGGAGCACCACCTTGCAGAGTTTAGTAGAACAAATCGACCCTGGTTGTCAAGCAGTGAGAAGACAAACGCACACTGATGTACATACAAACATATTTGTGTATGTGTGTGTGTGTGTGCATATATGTGGGTGTGCATGGATGTGTAAGCTTAGTGTGTCTCTGTGCATGTGTGTGTTTGTGTGTGTGTGTATAGTTTGTGTGTGTGTGTATAGTTAAGAAGTTTGCCTTGCAACTATTTAAGTTTTGGGTTCAGTCTCACATCACAGTAACTTGGGTCAAGGACAGATCAGCGTGACATAAATAGATATAAATATATATAATTTAAAAATAGGATAAAATCTTTATAAGAATTCATCAAGTAGTTAGTGTGAAAACCTCATAAGAGAAAGAACCATCAAATTTTCTCTTAAATATATTTATTTATTTATATTATATAGAGGGCATTACTATACATATATATAAATATAGAGAGAGAGAGAGCGAGAGAGAGCGAGAGAGAGAAAGAGAGACGAAGATAGGTGTGTGTGCGTGTGGGTATAAAGGTGCATGGCTTAGTGGTTAGGATATTAAGTTTACATTTGTAAGGTGCTGATTTCAATTCCCAGTGATGCATTGTGTCCTTGAGCAAG